>NC_057800.1:476301643-476340959 GCF_018294505.1 Triticum aestivum | reverse complement strand
GAGGGTCGTCGACAGCTGCGCTCGCACCGACGAGAGAGAGAGAGAGAGAGGGAGGGTGGGGGACGAGCGAACGGCGTTTGTGGGTGGCGGCGCGATGAGGCGTCCCGTCCCTATATACCGCCCACGCTGCCTGGACAGTCCTGTACCGGCCCGATTTATTCGAGTCCCTTGGAGACTCCTGGACCGGCCCGGTTTATTCGACTATGTCGACGGGTCGGACCGTGGGGTTTCGGACAGGATTTAAAGGGCAAAACTTCTATGGGCTTCGATGCGGGGATTCTGCCCACACATTCAAGGGATCGAGCAGCCCACGCAGCACGTCCTACCCACTGTCACATGGGGTCCATGTAGTCTTCACACCCCTTGCATGTCTTTTTTTCTTGTGTACATGGGCATCAGGGTTCCCTTGCACGTTTTGTTTGTCCCCTTGTGAGACAAAAAAGCCTGGTACCCCGTTTCAAAAACAAAAAAAAAACTGGTACCACATGCAGCCAATGAAAACTTCTAAAAAAAGACTCTCTAATAGTCTTTAGATTTCATGAACTTTTTTCCAAAATGTGAACACTTTGAGTAGACACATGAATACTTTTAAACTTGTATGTATTTGTCAAATGTGTGAACACGTTCGAAGCAATACATGAACATGGTTTGTAACTGTACGGACATTTTTCAAACCTGCAGACATTTTTAAATCATGGACACTTTTTAAAAAATTTATGATCAATTTTTAAAATGTGCGAACATATCATGCGAACACTTTATAAAATGTCATGAATATATTTTAAAATGTATGAATATATTTAAAAGAAACAACATGTACATTTTTTGAAATTTCAAGAACATTTTGTAAAATACCTTGTGAAATTACTTGCACATTAATTATTTTTAAAACTTAAGTAAAAAAGCAACACAAATATAAAATAAAAGAAAAATAGCTGGCCAACCTATATTAATTGGTCGCACGAAAATATAAATTAGCAGGCGGGGCAATGCTTTTGGACTCTAAGAATCCTATAGCAACCTGGCGCTGGTCCGCAATGCACCTTGGGGTGTGGAAGGGAGACAGGGGAAACAGTGAGTCTAGAAAATTAATGCTTGAAACCCAGCGATCATTTTACAAACAAATCACTATTTTAAACTTTTTCATATTTTAGCATGATTTGACCCCTTTCAAAAAAATCCTGACCTTTTTATGACGCCAACATTCATGACTTTTTGGTTGCATGAAAAACGTCATGGTCCATGTTGTTTGCCCCTCGACAAAACGCCATGGTTTGTGGCATTTCATCCTCTCTCAGAGACGCCAAGTCACACGGGAGAAACTTTAGCATCAAAACGTCATGGACCATGCCGTTTTCCATGCAACCCAAACGTCATGGACGTTGGCATCACCAAAAATGGTCATATGAGGATTTTCTTTTAAAAGATGGTTGAGGGAGTCCTGAATTAGGGGGTCTCCGGACAGCCGGACTATATCCTTTAGCCGGACTGTTAGACTATGAAGATACAAGATTGAAGACTTCGTCTCGTGTCCGGATGGGACTCTACTTGGCGTGGCAGGCAAGCTAGGCAATACGGATATGTATATCTCCTCCTTTGCAACCGACCTTGTGTAACCCTAGCCCTTTCCGGTGTCTATATAAACCGGAGGGTTTTAGTCCGTAGGACAACATACAATCATACCATAGGCTAGCTTCTAGGGTTTAGCCTCTCCGATCTCGTGGTAGATCAACTCTTGTAATACCCATATCATCAAGAATAAATCAAGCAGGACGTAGGGTTTTACCTCCATCAAGAGGGCCCGAACCTGGGTAAAACATCGTGTCCCCTGCCTCCTGTTACCATCCGCCTTAGACGCACAGTTCGGGACCCCCTACCCGAGATCCGCCGGTTTTGACACCGACATTGATGCTTTCATTAAGAGTTCCTCTGTGTCGTCGCCGTTAGGCTTGATGGCTCCTACGATCATCGATAGCGATGCAGTACAGGGTGAGACTTTTCTCCCCGGACAGATCTTTGTGTTCGGCGGCTTCGCACTACGGGCCAACTCGCTTGGCCATCTGGAGCAGATCGAAAGTTACGCCCCTGGCCACCAGGTCAGATTTGGAAGCTTAAACCACACGGCCGATATCCGCGGAGACTTGATCTTCGACGGATTCGAGCCCCTGCCTTGTGTGTCACACGGTCACGATGAGTACGATTTAGCTCTACCATCGGACAGTGTCCAGGAGATCACACCGGCAGCCGCTCCGACTCTCAATTCGGAGCTAGTTGTGCCGTCCATGGACAGGTGGATGGACCCCGATGCGGAGGCTGTATCCTCAGCGGCGATCGAGCCGAATATCGACCTTACCCTTCACGAGAGCCGTGTTGTAAAACTGTCGGATCCTTCTCCGGCCACGGACTCCGAACCGCTTGCGCTCGTTCCTAACGAATCCAATTGGGCACCGATCATGGAGTTTACCTCCGCGGATATTTTTCAGCACTCGCCCTTTGGCAACATACTGAACTCATTAAAGTCTCTCTCCTTATCAGGAGGATCCTGGCCGAACCATGTCTGGCAGGATTGGGATGCGGGTGACAAAGAAATTTGCCGCCCACCCACCACCCACTTTGTATCCACTGTCGATGACTTAACCGACATGCTCGACTTCGACTCCGAAAACATCGACGGTATGGACGACGATGCAGGAGACGAACAGGAACCAATGCCCACAGGGCACTGGACGCCCACTGTCGGTGTCAAAACCGGCGGATCTCGGGTAGGGGGTCCCGAACTGTGCGTCAAGGCCGGATGGTAACAGGAGACAAGGGACACAATGTTTTTTACCCAGGTTCGGACCCTGTCGATGGAGGTAATACCCTACTCCTGCTTGATTAATATTGATGATATGGGTAGTACAAGAGTAGATCTACCACGAGATCAAGGAGGCTAAACCCTAGAAGCTAGCCTATGGTATGATTGTTGTGTATGGAGTTGATTGCCTACGGACTACAACCCTCCGGTTTATATAGACACCGGATAGGGTTAGGGTTACATGGAGTCGGTTACAATGGTAGGAGATCTTGAATATCCGCATCGCCAAGCTTGCCTTCCACGCCAAGGAAAGTCCCATCCGGACACGGGACGAAGTCTTCAATCTTGTATCTACATAGTCCAGGAGTCCGGCTGAAGGTATAGTCCGGCTACCCGAACACCCCCTAATCCAGGACTCCCTCAGTAGACCCTGAACCAGGCTTCAATGACGGCGAGTCCGGCGTGCAAATTGTCTTCGGCATTGCAAGGCGGGTTCCTCCTCCAAGTCCTTCATAGAAGATTGTAAACACCAAGAGTAGTGTCTGGTTCTGCAAAATAAGTTTCCACATATTGCCATAGAGAGAATAATATTGACACAAATCAGATCTGCCGACGTATTTCGCAATGCGTCATCACACTACGGCCAAGTCCTTTACTCGAATCGTTTTTACTTTTCCACCTCAGCATGTTTTGCGAGGCGGTTTCCTTGGCACGTCTTGTCAAAGCAGAGATCATGTACCCCCTTTACGGGATTCTCATCAATACGGATGTGGGTAATTCAACTGCGCCACTTATCACGGCGCTTGGGAGGCAAGCGAGTTTTACTAGGCAGGTGGGGACGCACAACCGCATCCGCCCATATAAGGGGATAAGGATCCACCTTTTTACCTACGCCTTCTTCCTCCTTTGCCTATCCATCTCCTGCGCACTCGAGCTCCAGCGCCCAAGCCCGCACTTCCCACCTTAACCTTCTCCAGCAATGTCCGGAGCGGGAGGCAAGTGGATGGTCTCCTCCGTCACGGAGGGCCATGTCAAAAAGCTAAGGAAGGCCAGATACTTGTCCAAAGACATCGCGCACCGGCTTCCCGAGGAGGGGCAGCTTCTCCCCACCCCAAGGCCCCATGAGAGGGTAGTATTCCTTCCCCACTTCCTCCGCGGACTGGGTTTTCCACTTCACCCATTCGTCTGGGGGATCATGTTCTACTACGGCCTGGATTTCCACGATCTGGCCCCGAACTTCATCCTCAACATCTCGGCGTTTATCGTCGTGTGCGAGGCTTTCCTCCGCATCCGCCCCCATTTCGGCCTCTGGCTCAAGACCTTCAACGTCAAGCCCAAGGTGGTGCGCGGCAGCCAGGCGGAGTGCGGAGGCGCCATGGCGGGCAAGATTGCCAACGTCCTGTGGTTCGAGGGCTCCTTCGTAGAGACCCTAAAGGGGTGGCAAGCCGGGTGGTTTTACATCACCGAGCCACGCGATCCGAAATGGATCGCAGCCCCCAAGTTCCGATCCGGACCCCCCACGCGGCTCATGTCCTGGAAAGAGACGGACCTATCATGGGGTAATGAGGAAGAGGTGACCGGATTGAAGACATGCATCCAGTCCCTGGTAAACAAGCCATTCAGGCTTGTAAATGTAGTCCAGGTCATGCTCGTTCGCCGAATCCTCCCGTGTCAACAACGGGACTTTACTCTGTGGGAGTTCGACCCGGCACAGCATCGAACCCTTAACAGGCTCTTCGGTGCGACGTATGAAGACGTCTGGAAGGCGCTAATCAAAGGTGCCGAGGCTCCCACATCCGCTTCTGAGGACCGCGGATACAGCTCGCAGTGTCACACTAGCGAGGTAAGCTATTTTCACCTTTTACAGGATGTTCAGCTTTTTTCATAGTTTAACTCTATGCGGGATCTAAACTCCCTTACCTTTGACAGGCTTGGCGGGCGATATCCGGACCGATTAACTGTCCAGCTCCGCTGCCCGAAGACCCAGCCCCAGCTCTACTAGTGAAGCTGCTGGCTCCGACGCCTTATGTGGTGCCGGAAAAGAAGGCCACGGGGACTCGAAAGAGTTCCCGACATATGGTGGTGTCGGACTCGTCGTCCGACGAGCCCGAGACGCACCCCTCCCATGAAGACAAGGAGGAGGAAGAAGAAACCTCCCCCCTCCATCAGGGGGAGGAAAGAAGAGGAAGGCCGCCCCAGTAGGGGAGGCCGAAGGGTCCACGAAGAGGAAAACCCCTCCGCCGGACTACGCCCCCGACGCCGACGAGGACGAAGAGGAGTGGCCGGACAGGGCCAGGCGTCCAGCAAAATCGTAAGTTCGGATATCAGAATAACTCATGATGTTCCTTTGTTGCACAACTTTCCCTAATGTCGAATGTAATTATGCAGTCCACCCCGGGCCGAACTCAACGAGTCGTCGAGCGGCTCCCTGGATTCATCGGACGTGAACTCAGTTCTGCCCGCTGTCTCCCCCCACACTGCGGACGACGCTGAAGTGGCGTTGCAACGAGCTCCGGGGCAGGAGGAGGTGGTCCTGGAGGAGCCGCAAGGTGACCTCCCGGACCCTAGGAGTAAAGGGGACAAGACCCCCCATGGCTCCAAGTCCGGCTTTGTGCCGGACACCCCGCCGGAATCTTCAACAGTTCCGGACCGTGGTAGGCGAACTCCTTCCAAGAGGAGCAAGCCTTCTGAGCCAGCAGCCTCCGTCCAACCGGAGGTGCCGGACAATCTGCTTGAGGTGCTTGACGGCGCCTCCATCGACGAGGAGCACCGTACTATTATGAGTACGGTGATCCAGAAGGTTCAGTCCGCCAAGAGCGGACTGACTGAAGCTTGCGCTAGCCTTTTAACAGGCTTCGAGGTAAGTAAAAAATATGTATGAATATAACCGCATAGACAGTAGCCCCTGATGCTCTGTTTGGCGTTCGGAAAGAAAAGCCGAATAGAGGATATATTAAATTTCGTAGGAGTCTAACAACAAAGAGTCAATATGCGTATGCAGGCTTCGCTGCTAGCCACCGCCGCACTGACTGCGGAGGTGGGTGCCTTGAAACAGGGACTCGAGCGGACCGAGCAAGAGCTCGGCCTTGCCAAGCGGCAGCTCGAGGAGAAAGAAGGTAAGAAACACCTTGCAGAAAAAAGTACCTATAGAGAGGCGTGATTGCAAAAAATAACAGGATTGCACTGCTTATTATAGGGGCCACGACTGAGGTGGCGACCCTCAAGCAGGCGCTGTCCGAGGCCGAAAAGAAAACGGCCACGGAGCGCACCGAGCGAGAGAAACTTGGGGCTCAGGTCGGCGAGGTGCAGCAAGAGCTTCAGGATCTCATGAAAAAACATGAGAGTTTGGAGCTTGAGTCAAAGACCCAAGCGTCCGAGCTCGCGGCGGCCCTTGAGACTGCCAAGTCTGCCAAGGCCGAAGCCCAAAAGGCCCTCCAAGAGTTGGAGGAGATGAAGAAGATAGCGGCGGGTAAGGCATTCTTTATGCAAAGCAGAAATATAAAAGTAAACTACTTGTTACTTACCCGAATCCAGAGTTCTCCAGGGGCATTCACAGATCTTCCCCACAGCGTATCCGACGCCGCCACATTCTACCGAGCTGAAGAGGGCAGCTCAACAGAAAAGGTGTTCTGGTCTCAGTATGCTGAGGCTGGACACCCTGTGCCCTTGAGCGACCAGCTGAAATAGCTGGTCGAGCTCCACAAGGCGGCCGAACAGGCCATGAAGGGCTTCATAGTTCGGCTGTGGCCCGAAGAGGCCCTGCCTGGGAGCTATTTCGGGCTGGTGCAGCGGCTGGTGGAGGCCTGTCCAAGGCTCAAGGTCATCAAGCGCTCTGTCTGCATCGAAGGTGCCTGTCGGGCCCTTACCCGTGCAAAGGTGCACTGGGGTAAGCTGGACGGTGAGAAGCTTGTGAAGGACGGGCCGCCGCCGGGGAAGGAGCCTCGCAAACCCGAGAACTATTACAAGGATGTTCTTGCGGGTGCCCACCTTGTGGCGGATGAATGTACCAAGGATGTAATTTTTGAATAAACTCGCTCGTTTTTATCCTGTGCGCTGAAAACTTATTCATAGGCGCTTAAGCAATGCTTGTTGAATTTAAAATATTATTTTCTGTGCGGCCGTTTATCAAAAAATTGAGAGATGGCCAGTCGTCGGCTTCTGCCCCCATGCCACTAGTGCTGGGGTGTTCGGGATAAACCTAAGCGCTCTTTTTCCCATAGTTGGGTCCTTCGAGGGAGGCGCTCAGCACAACGAACCAGGAAATCGGACTATAATACTTGAACACTCTCACTTAGCCATAGAACTTTATAATTTTAAATTTCAGCGAAGCCCCTAGTTTGGAAGACCGAGTTCGGGGCGCTATCCATGCCTTGGTCGGACAAATCCGGCTCCTTGCTCGAAGCGGCATAAGTCTTTAGGGACTCGAAAAACCTCTCGAACAGCGACCGGTCTCTCGCCTCATCATGACAGTCAGTTTTAGCTTTCTCCACTAAGGTGCTTAACCCAGCTCAACCGGGCCACAATCGCAGTGGTTCTCCTAGTGCTACCTTAGCCGATATAGCGGAACGTAAGGCACCAAAACATAGGAGCCGGGCAAACCCAACTATTGACCCAAATCATGATTCGGAGCCGATGCATATAGTGCTATAAGTTCGGGGTGCCGCACTTGTGAAAGTGTACGGACTTCTCACACCATATTAAAGGGTACTGAAGCCCCTGGCGTACTTGCCGTACCACAGTGTACGGGTGCAACATGTCATTAATGAACATATATAAAAGAGAGTAATGCAGAAAATAAACAAAAGCTATGCACTATTTATAGAGAGGCTATTTATCAAAGACGAACGATACAAGTAATGCGATAAGCAAAAAGATATTGGACTATTCAGTATGTCCTGACCAGGGGCAGGCCGCGGAATTGTGTTTAAAACAGGCATACCGCTCGTAACAGAGACCACCTAGGAGTTCCATAATGCGGCATGGTTTGTCTGCCTCCCTGGATCTTGCATCGTTTGTGCGGCAGTCGAATTGCCGAACAGGTCGTCCGAAGTATGGAGTCCTGAAAGTAAGAAAAAATTAAAAAAAGAATCCGGCAGCCCCTAGTACATTTTAAGCCGTATTTTGGGCGTGCCGTTATTGTGCCCCTTCCCCTGTGCCCATGGTATTTCAAGGGCGTAGTTATGTACGCGAGGTACTGGTTTCGCTATGTCGCGAAGGCTGGGGTTGGGGCCGCATTGCTACGCTTGCTCAGAGTGTGCCAGGCGGTCCTGCTGTGGGTTACTCCGGGCGCGCTTGGCAGTGTCTGGCTTTTTAATGGACGGACTGGAGAATTGCCTCAAAAGGCTACTTTGTACCTCCGCTGCGAGAGCCGCCGTATGCTCCTCCGTACGGAGGGAGCGTTCGGTGTTTCCGTTGACCGTAATTACTCCTTGAGGGCTTGGCATCTTGAGTTTGAGATATGCGTAGTGCGGCACCGCATTGAACTTTGCGAATGCGGTTCGTCCGAGCAGGGAGTGATAGCCACTGCGAAACGGGACTATATCGAAGATTAACTCTTCGCTTCGGAAATTGTCCGGGGATCCGAAGACCACGTCAAGTGTTACTGAGCCTGTACAGTTGGCTTCTACACCTGGTATAACGCCTTTAAAGGTCGTTCTTGTGGGCTTAATCCTTGAGGGATCTATGCCCATTTTCCGCACTATATCCTGATAAAGCAGGTTCAGCCTACTGCCGCCATCCATGAGGACTCTTGTGAGATGAAATCCGTCGATGATTGGGTCGAGAACCAATGCGGCGAAGCCGCCATGACGGATGCTAGTGGGATGGTCCCTTCGATCAAAAGTGATCGGGCAGGAGGACCATGGGTTGAACTTTGGGGCGACTGGCTCTATCGCGTATACGTCTCGTAGCGCACGCTTCTACTCCCGCTTGGGAATGTGGGTTGCGTATATCATGTTCACCGTCCGCACTTGTAGGGGAAAGCCCTTCTGTCCATTGTTGTTCGGCGGCTTGGGCTCCTCGTTGTCGCTGTGCAGCCCCTTGTCTCTGTTTTCGGCCCTTAACTTGCCTGCCTGCTTGAACACCCAACAATCCTTGTTAGTGTGATTGGCTAGCCTTTCGGGGGTGCCATGTATCTGGCACAAGCGATCGAGTATTCGGTCCAAACTGGACGGGCCCTGAGTATTCTTTTTGAATGGCTTTTTCCGCTGACCGGATTTATAGCCTTTGAATCCGGCATTGACTGCCGTGTCTTCATTGCTGTCGCTGTTAACGTGGCGTTTTTGCTTATTCCGACGTGTCCTGTCACTTTTGTCCTTGGTATCCAAATTACCAGGGTTCTTTGAGTTGTTACTGCGAGCTAGCCAGCTGTCTTCTCCCGTGCAAAAGCGGGTCATGAGTGTCGTGAGGGCTGCCATGGATTTCGGCTTTTCCTATCCCAGGTGCCGGGCAAGCCACTCATCGCGGATGTTATGCTTGAAGGCTGCTAGGGCCTCTGCGTCTGGACAATCGACTATCTGGTTTTTCTTTGTTAGGAACCGTGTCCAGAATTGTCTGGCCGATTCTTCTGGCTGCTGAATTATGTGGCTAAAAGCCTGTGTTTAAAACGCTCTTATTCGGCGGGGTCTGATGGTATGACGAATTCGTCGTCATCGAGGATACCTCGTCTTCGGAGGGAGGCATATGGTTATCATCCTCGACCTCTCGGTCTGCCGCTCTCTCATGAGGGCTGGCTTCTCCATCTTCCTGTGCCGAATCTTGCTGAGGTGGGTGTTCTTCGGCGCTATCCGGGTAGTATTGTCTCCCGTGCCGGAATCACCATTTTTGCTTTGGCGGGATTTAGAGCGGCACCGTTGACGCCGGCGCTTTGGCTGTTTCTTGGGGGCGTCATCCCCCACTGTTCCATCGTCATCTCCATCTTTTGGAGTATCCACCATATATATGTCATATGACGAGGTGGCCTTCCAGTGCCCTACAGGTGCTGGTTCCTGTTCGTCTCCTACATCGTCGTCCATGCCGTCGATGTCTTCGGAGCTGAAGTCAAGCATGTCGGTTAGATCGTCGAGAGTGGCTACAAAGTGGGTGGTGGGTGGGCTTTGAATTTTCGCATCGTCCGTATCCCACCCTCGCTGACCGTAGTTCGGCCAGGGCTCTCCTGATAAAGAGAGAGACTTAAGAGAATTCAGGATGTCGCCAAAAGGCGAATGCTGAAAGATGTCTGCGGTGGTGAACTCCATTATCGGCGCCCAATCGGATTCGATTGGCAGGGGCGCTAGAGGTTCAGAGTCCGGGGAGGAGTCCGGATCCTCGGAGTCACGGGTCGTGCAGAGTGCGGGGCTGGAGTTCGGCTCGATCGCCACTGAGATCGCAGCCCCTGAGGCAGCGTCCAACCGCTGATCCTCGATCGACGCAGTAGGCTCCGAATCAATGGTCGAAACCGATGCGTATGCGGCCTCCAAGGCGCTGTTCGGCGGCAGAGCTATATCATGCCCATCGAGACAGTGCGGCGCGCTTGGCTGTGGCTCGAATCCGTCGAAGATCAAGTCCCCGTGGATGTCGGCCGTGTAGTTTAGGCTTCCAAACCTGACCTGATGGCCAGGGGCGTAGCTTTCGATCTGCTCCAGGTGGCCGAGCGAATTGGCCCACAGATCGAAGCCGCCGAAGACGAAGATCTGTCCGGGGAGCGAAGTCTCACCCTGGACCGCATTGTTGTTGATGATCAAAGGAGCCATCAGGCCTAAAGGCGACGACACAGAGGAACTCTCAATGAAAGCACCAATGTCGGTGTCAAAACCAGCGGATCTCGGGTAGGGGGTCCCGAACTGTGCGTCAAGGCCGGATGGTAACAGGAGACAAGGGACACAATGTTTTTTACCCAGGTTCGGGCCCTCTCGATGGAGGTAATACCCTACTCCTGCTTGATTAATATTGATGATATGGGCAGTACAAGAGTAGATCTACCACGAGATCAAGGAGGCTAAACCCTAGAAGCTAGCCTATGGTATGATTGTTGTGTATGGAGTTGATTGCCTACGGACTACAACCCTCCGGTTTATATAGACACCGGATAGGGTTAGGGTTACATGGAGTCGGTTACAATGGTAGGAGATCTTGAATATCCGCATCGCCAAGCTTGCCTTCCACGCCAAGGAAAGTCCCATCCGGACACGGGACGAAGTCTTCAATCTTGTATCTTCATAGTCCAGGAGTCCGACTGAAGGTATAGTTCGGCTACCCGAACACCCCCTAATCCAGGACTCCCTCACCCACTTCATCACATGATGTATACATGGTGGACACACCAAAAGAAAACAACAACAAGGAACGGAAGGACGCAACGAAGGATTGTCCCCTCGAGAAACAGTCAAAGTGGCAGCGTAAGCGCCGCCCCAAATCCCGCCTCGGCAGAAACAACAATCATGTAGACCCAGCGTTAGAGCAGGGAGAACCATCGCTAGACCATGGCAACACGGAGAATCAAATCGAACAACCCAACTCTGTCAAAGATAATAGTCCGGACGACATCACACCGGACAGACACCCGGAGCAACAGAATACCCGTCAAAGGCTTGTTGCCACCGCGAGGAGTCTAAAAAAGCAGAAGCAAAGGCTCAAGGCTGTGCAAGACACACTCAGAATCAGATGGAGTAAAGTACTCAACACAGCAGCAAAGTACGGCGGTAATCGCCCCACCAAGAGCTACCTGAAGCGGAAGTTGCTACCTGAATTCGATGAGGAAGCCTCAGATCCCCCACAACCAAAAATTAAAACGGCCATCTAGCCGGATAGACGACCTCACGACTAACATAGAGCGGCAACCAACGCCGCACATAAGCCAATACGCGATCCACGTGAGGGCTCGCATCAAAAGGACGGCTCAACCAGATCCATCTATGGACCACATAAGCGTGCTCCAGCATACGATGCAACACAACAAACATCCAAACAACGCGGTACACCCAGATACAGGGGTGCCGCACACCCCCTATGTTTCACCGACGAGGTGCTGGACCATGAATTTCTAGAGGGATTCAAACCTGTAAACATAGAGGCATACGACGGAACAACAGACCCTGGGGTCTGGATTGAGGACTATATCCTCCATATCCATATGGCTCGAGGAGATGATCTCCACGCCATTAAGTATTTACCCTCAAACTCAAAGGGCCAGCTCGGCACTGGCTTAAAAGCCTCCCCGAAAGCTCCATTGGAAGTTGGGAAGAGCTCGAAGACGCTTTTCGGGCAAATTTTCAAGGGACTTATGTCCGACCTCCGGATGAGGACGATTTAAGTCATATAACTCAACAACCCGGAGAGTCAGCCCGAAAGCTTTGGAACATGTTTATTACTAAAAAAACCAAATAGTCGATTGTCCGGATGCTGAAGCCTTGGCATCTTTTAAACACAGCGTCCGAGACGAATGGCTTGCCAGACACCTCGGCTAAGAAAAGCCGAGAACAATGGCAGCATTAACAAGCCTCATGACCCGCTTTTGCGCGGGCGAGGACAACTAGCTAGCCCGATGCAGCACCAGCGACCCAAGTACATCCGAAGTTAGAGATGGAAACAGGAAATCACGACGCAGCAAAAATAATAAGCGCCAGAATAAAGAAGACAACTCGACGAGCACGGCGGTAAACGCCGGTTTCAGAAGCTCTCAGCCAGGTCAGCAAAAGCCGCCCTCTAAAGGCGCCAGAGATGAACTGTCTAGCCTAAACAAAATTCTGGACCAAATATGTCAGATCCATAGCAACCCCGATAAACCTGCGAATCATACCCACAGAGAATGTTGGGTCTTCAAGCAGTCCGGCACGCTCTACGCCGAACATAAGGGGCAGGATACTCCAAGCGAAGACGAGGATGAGCCTCGCAAGCAAAGCACTGGGGAACAGAAGAAATTTCCACTAGAAGTCAAAACAGTAAACGTGTTACACGTGATAAAGGGGAGAAACAAAGCGGCACTCCCAGATAAATATGCCCAAGGGCCTATCACCGCGGAGTTCGCCACTGGCCGTCTCAACCTATCACCTTCGACCATCAGGATTACTCAGCAAGTATCCGGAGCGCAGGATGGGCTACCTTGGTATTAGATCCAATAATTGATGGATACCACTTCACACGAGTCCTGATGGACGACGGCAACAGCTTAAACCTGATATACCAGGACACAATCCGCAAAATGGGGATAGACTCAACGAAAATTTGCCACAGCAATACTACCTTTAAAGGAGTAACGCCAGGCCCAGGGGCTCATTGCACGGGCTCCCTGCTACTAGAGGTTATATTCGGCTTCCCCGATAACTTCTGTAGCAAAAATTTAACCTTCCACATTGCTCCGTTCCAAAGTGGCTATCAAGCACTACTTGGACGCGAAGCTTTCGCTCGCTTTAATGCAATACCGCATTATGCTTCCCTCATGCTTAAGATGCCCGGTCCATGTGGCATCATTACAGTATATGGAAATATCGAGCGATCCCTGCGCGCCGAAGAGAATGTGGCGGCCTTGGCAGCCGCACACTAAAACGGCCTCACCAACTAAAGCATTCGATAGGTCGTCAAGACTACGGACACGGCTAGACGAGTCCGACGCAGCTATATGTAATTCATACAGGTTTGATGGCCACACCCCTATCACAAATACAAGGGGCTCAACGCGCGCAGACAAGTGGCAATTTTTACTCATATTGAGCGATACCATGGTTCCTCTCTTTTACAGATGACCATCGTGCTACACCCGTCCAGAATACGGCACAACGGAGACACAGGCACAGACGTGCAGCAGGGACCCGTTCCAAGGATTCTTTTTAGATTAAGACCCTGCGTCAACCTTTTTTACTATCTCTTGTTGATACACATCCCTCGGATTCTCAGTACAATTGAGAAGGATGCTGATGTCTTGGCATGTGGCACGTCAGAATAATGCGCGTACCTGGACACCAGGGGCTTCTTACAAAGGGCACTGTTTACGCCCGGTTTACACCACAAAGACCGAATATCTTAGGAAGTGTTCGGCGTCGCGAGTTTGGCCTTATATGCATCAGCTTGGAATCATGTCTTTGGTTAAATGTTGGGTTTGCCCGGCTCCTGTGTTTTGCTGCCTTATGTGTTGGGTTTCGTGGTAATTTCAAAAAATTTCCTACGCGCACATAGGATCATGTGATGCATAGCAACGAGAGGAGAGTGTTGTCTACGTACCCAACGCAGACCGACTGCGGAAGCGATGACACGACGTAGAGGAAGTAGTCGTACGTCTTCACGATCCAACCGATCAAGCACCGAAACTACGGCACCTCCGAGTTCGAGCACACGTTCAGCTCGATGACGATCCCCGGACTCCGATCCAGCAAAGTGTCGGGGAAGAGTTTCGTCAGCACGACGGCATGGTGACAATCTTGATGAACTACAGCAGCAGGGCTTCGCCTAAACTCCGCTACAGTATTATCGAGGAATATGGTTGCAGGGGGCACCGCACACGGCTAAGGAATCGATCACGTGGATCAACTTGTGTCAACTTGTGTGTTTAGAGGTGCCCCTGCCTCCGTATATAAAGGAGCCAAGGGGGGAGGGTGCGCCGGCCAAGAGGGAGAGGCGCAGGAGGAGTCCTACTCCTACCGGGAGTAGGACTCCCCCCCCCAATCCTATTCCAACTAGGATTCCCAAGGGGGAAAGAGGGAGAGGGGTGGCCGGCCACCTCTCCTAGTCCTAATAGGACTAGGGGAAGGGGGGAGGCGCGCAGCCCCCTTGGGCTGCCCCTTTCTCCTTTCCACTAAGGCCCATGATGGCCCATATGGCTCCCGGGGGGTTCCGGTAACCTCCCGGTAACCCGGTAAAATCCCGATTTCACCCGGAACACTTCCGATGTCCAAACATAGACTTCCAATATATCAATCTTTATGTCTCGACCATTTCGAGACTCCTCGTCATGTCCGTGATCACATCCGGGACTCCGAACAACCTTCGGTACATCAAAATGCATAAACTCATAATATAACTGTCATCGTAACCTTAAGCGTGCGGACCCTACGGGTTCGAGAACAATGTAGACATGACCGAGACACGTCTCTGGTCAATAACCAATAGCGGGACCTGGATGCCCATATTGGCTCCTACATATTCTACGAAGATCTTTATCGGTCAGACCGCATAACAACATACGTTGTTCCCTTTGTCATCGGTATGTTACTTGCCCGAGATTCGATCGTCGGTATCCAATACCTAGTTCAATCTCGTTACCGGCAAGTCTCTTTACTCGTTCCGTAATACATCATCTCACAACTAACATATTAGTTGTAATGCTTGCAAGGCTTATGTGATGTGTATTACCGAGAGGGCCCAGAGATACCTCTCCGACAATCGGAGTGACAAATCCTAATCTCGAAATACGCCAACCCAACATCGACCATTGGAGACACCTGTAGTACTCCTTTATAATCACCCAGTTACGTTGTGACGTTTGGTAGTACCCAAAGTGTTCCTCCGGTAAACGGGAGTTGCATAATCTCATAGTCATAGGAACATGTATAAGTCATGAAGAAAGCAATAGCAACATACTAAACGATCGGGTGCTAAGCTAATGGAATGGGTCATGTCAATCAGATCATTCAACTAATGATGTGACCTCGTTAATCAAATAACAACTCATTGTTCATGGTTAGGAAACATAACCATCTTTGATTAACGAGCTAGTCAAGTAGAGGCATACTAGTGACACTCTGTTTGTCTATGTATTCACACATGTATTATGTTTCCGGTTAATACAATTCTAGCATGAATAATAAACATTTATCATGATTATAAGGAAATAAATAATAACTTTATTATTGCCTCTAGGGCATATTTCCTTCAGTCTCCCACTTGCACTAGAGTCAATAATCTAGTTCACATCGCCATGTGATTTAACAGCAATAGTTCACATCACCATGTGATTAACACCCATAGTTCACATCGCTATGTGACCAACACCCAAAGGGTTTACTAGATTCAGTAATCTAGTTCACATCGCTATGTGATTAACACCCAAGGAGTACTAAGGTGTGATCATGTTTTGCTTGTGAGAGAATCTTAGTCAACGGGTCTGCCACATTCAGATCCTCATGTATTTTGCAAATTTCTATGTCAACAATGCTCTGCATGGAGCTACTCTAGCTAATTGCTCCCACTTTCAATATGTATCTAGATCGAGACTTAGAGTCATCTAGATTAGTGTCAAACTTGCATCGGCGTAACCCTTTACGACGAACCTTTTTCCATAATCGAGAAACATATCCTTATTCCACTAAGGACAATTTTGACCGCTCTCCAGTGATCTACTCCTAGATCACTATTGTACTCCCTTGCCAAACTCAGTGGTATGGCATACAATAGATCTGGTATACAGCATGGCATACTTTATAGAACCTGTGACTGAGGCATAGGGAATGACTTTCATTCTCTTTCTATTTTCTGCCGTGGTCGGGCTTTGAGTCTTACTCAACTTCACACCTTGCAACACAGGCAAGAACTCCTTCTTTGACTGTTCCATTTTGAACTATTTCAAAAATTTATCAAGGTATGTATTCATTGAAAAATCTTATCAAGCGTCTTCATCTATCTATATAGATCTTGATGCTCAATGTGTAAGCAGCTTCACCAAGGTCTTTCTTTGAAAAACTTTTATTCAAGTATCCTTTCATGCTTTGCAGAATAATTCTACATTATTTCTGATCAACAATATGTCATTCACATATACTTATCAGAAATGTTGTAGTGCTCCCACTCACTTTCTTGTAAATACAGGCTTCACCGTAAGTCTGTACAAAAACTATATGCTTTGATCAACTTATCAAAGCGTATATTCCAACTCCGAGATTCTTGCACCAGTCCATAAATGGATCGCTGGAGCTTGCACACTTTGTTAGCTCCCTTTGGATCGACAAAACCTTCCGGTTGCATCATATACAACTCTTCTTCCAGAAATCCATTCAGGAATGCAGTTTTGACATCCATCTGCCAAATTTCATAATCATAAAATGCGGCAATTGCTAACATGATTCGGACAGACTTTTAAGCATCGATACGAGTAAGAAAATCTCATCGTATTCAACACCTTGAACTTTGTCAAAAACCTTTTTCGACAAGTCTAGCTTTGTAGATAGTAACACTACTATCAACGTCCGTCTTCCTCTTGAAGATCCATTTATTCTTAATGACTCACCGATCATCGGGCAAGTCAATCAAAGTCTACACTTTGTTCTCATACATGGATCATATCTCAGATTTCATGGCCTCAAGCCATTTCGTGGAATCTGGGCTCATCATTGCTTCCTCATAGTTCGTAGGTTCATCATGGTCTAGTAACATGACTTCCAGAACATGATTACCGTACCACTCTGGTGCGGATCTTACTCTGGAAGACCTACGAGGTTTGGTAGTAACTTGATCTGAAGTTTGATGATCATCATCATTAACTTCCTCACTTATTGGTGTAGGAATCACTGGAACTGATTTCTGTGATGAACTACTTTCCAATAAGGGAGAAGGTATAATTACCTCATCAAGTTCTACTCTCCTCCCACTCACTTCTTTCGAGAGAAACTCCTTCTCTGGAAAGGATCCATTTTAGCAACGAATGTCTTGCCTTCGGATCTGTGATAGAAGGTGTACCCAACAATTTCCTTTGGGTATTCTATGAAGACGCACTTCTCCGATTTGGGTTCGAGCTTATCAGGATGAAACTTTTTCACATAAGCATCGCAGCCCCAAACTTTAAGAAACAACAGCTTAGGTTTACTGCTAAACCATAGTTCATACAGTGTCGTCTCAACGGATTTAGATGGTGCCCTATTTTAAAACGTGAATGCAGCTGTCTCTAATGCATAACCCCAAAACGATAGTGGTAAAGAGATATCATAGATCGCACCATATCAAATAAAGTGCGGTTACGACGTTCGGACACACCATAACGATGTGGTGTTCCAGGTGGCGTGAGCTGTGAAACTATTCCACATTGTTTTAATTGAAGACCAAACTCGTAACTCAAATATTTGTCTCCGCGATCAGATCGCAGAAACTTTATTTTCTTGTTACGATGATTTTTCCACTTCACTCTGAAATTCTTTGAACCTTTCAACTATTTCAGACTTATGTTTCATCAAGTAGATATACCCATATCTGCTCAAATCATCTTGTGAAGGTCAGAAAACAACGATGCTTGCCACGAGCATCAGCACTCATTGGATCGCATACATCGGTATGTATTATTTCCAATAAGTCAGTAGCTCGTTCCATTGTTCCGGAGAACGGAGTTTTAGTCATCTTGCCCAAAAGGCACAGTTCGCAAGCATCAAGTGATTCATAATCAAGTGATTCCAAAATTCCATCAGTATGGAGTTTCTTCATGCGCTTTACACCAATATGACCTAAACGGCAGTGCTACAAACAAGTTGCACTTATCATTATTAACTTTGCATCTTTTGGTTTCAATATTATGATTATGTGTATCACTACGATCGAGATCCAACAAACTATTTTCATTGGGTGTGTAACCATATAAGGTTCTATTCATGTAAACAGAACAACAATTTATTCTCTTACTTAAATGAATAATCGTATTACAATAAACATGATCAAATCATATTCATGCTCAACGCAAACACCAAATAACACTTATTTAGGTTCAACACTAATCCCGAAAGTATAGGGAGTGTGTGACGATGATCATATCAATCTTGGAACCACTTCCAACACACATCGTCACTTCACCCTTAACTAGTCTCTGTTTATTCTGCAACTCCCGTTTCGAGTTACTAATCTTAGCAACTGAACTAGTATCAAATACTGAGGGTTTGCGATAAACACTAGTAAAGTACACATCAATAACATGTATATCAAATATACTTATGTTCACTTTGCCATCCTTCTTATCCGCCAATCACTTGGGGTAGATCCGCTTCCAGTGACCAGTCCCTTTGCAGTAGAAACACTTAGTCTCAGGCTTAGGATCAGACTTGGGCTTCTTCACTTGAGCAGCAACTTGCTTGCTGTTCTTCTTGAAGTTCCCCTTCTTCCTTCTGCCCCTTTTCTTGAAACTAGTGGTCTTGTCTACCATCAACACTTGATGTTTTTCTCGATTTCTACCTTCGTCAATTTCCGCATTACGAAGAGCTTGGGAATCGTTTCCGTTATCCCTTGCATGTCATAGTTCATCACGAAGTTCTACTAACTTGGTGATGGTGACTAGAGAATTCTGTCAATCACTATCTTATCTGGAAGATTAACTCCCACTTGATTCAAGCGATTGTAGTACTCAGACAATCTGAGCACATGCTCACTAGTTGAGCGATTCTCCTCCATCTTTTAGCTATAGAACTTGTTGGAGACTTCATATCTCTCAACTCGGGTATTTGCTTGAAATATTAGCTTCAACTCCTGGAACATCTCATATGGTCCATGACATTCAAAACGTCTTTGAAGTCCCGATTCTAAGCCGTTAAGCATGGTGCACTTAAACTATCAAGTAGTCATCATATTGAGCTAGCCAAACGTTCATAACGTCTGCATTTGCTCCTGCAATAGGTCCGTCACCTAGCGGTGCATTAAGGACATAATTCTTCTGTGCAGCAATGAGGATTTAACCTCAGATCACGGATCAAATCCGCAACATTGCTACTAACATTTTTCAACACAATTTTCTCTAGGAACATATCAAAATAAACACAGGGAAGCAACAACGCGAGCTATTGATCTACAACATGATTTGCAAAATACTACCAGGACTAAGTTCATGATAAATTTAAGTTCAATTTAATCATATTACTTAAGAACTCCCACTTAGATAGACATCCCTCTAATCCTCTAAGTGATCACGTGATCCAAATCAACTAAACCATGTCCGATCATCACGTGAGATGGAGTAGTTTCATCGGTGAACATCATTATGTTGATCATATCTACTATATGATTCACGCTCGACCTTTCGGTCTCCGTGTTCCGAGGCCATATCTGCATATGCTAGGCTCGTCAAGTTTAACCTGAGTATTCTGCGTGTGCAAAACTGGCTTGTACCCGTTGTAGATGGACGTAGAGCTTATCACACCCGATCATCACGTGGTGTCTGGGCACGACGAACTTTGGCAACGGTGCATACTCAGGGAGAACACTTCTTGATAATTTAGTGAGAGATCATCTTATAATGCTACCGTCAATCAAAGCAAGATAAGATGCATAAAAGGATAAACATCACATGCAATCAATATAAGTGATATGATATGGCCATCATCATCTTGTGCTTGTGATCTCCATCTCCGAAGCACCGTCATGATCACCATCGTCACCGGCGCGACACCTTGATCTCCATCGTAGCATCGTTGTCGTCTCGCCAATCTTATGCTTCCACGACTATCACTACCGTTTAGTAATAAAGTAAAGCATTACATCGCGATTGCATTGCATACAATAAAGCGACAACCATATGGCTCCTGCCAGTTGCCGATAACTCGGTTACAAAACATGATCATCTCATACAATAAAATTCAGCATCATGCCTTGACCATATCACATCACAACATGCCCTGCAAAAACAAGTTAGACGTCCTCTACTTTGTTGTTGCATGTTTTACGTGGCTGCTACGGGCTTAAGTAAGAACCAATCTCACCTACGCATCAAAACCACAACGATAGTTTGTCAAATAGACTCCGTTTTAACCTTCTCAAGGACCGGGCGTAGCCATACTCGGTTCAACTAAAGTTGGAGAGACAGTCGCCCGCAAGCCATCTCTGTGCAAAGCACGTCGAGGGAACCGGTCTCGCGTAAGCGTACGCGTAAGGTTGGTCCGGGTCGTCTCTTCCAACAATACCGCCGAACCAAAGTATGACATGCTGGTAGGCAGTATGACTTGTATCGTCCACAACTCACTTGTGTTCTACTCGTGCATATAACATCAACATCAATAACCTAGGCTCGGATGCCACTGTTGGGTTTCGTAGTAATTTCAAAAAATTTCCTACGCGCACACAGGATCATGTGATGCATAGCAACGAGAGGAGAGTGTTGTCTACGTACCCAACGCAGACCGACTGCGGAAGCGATGACACGACGTAGAGGAAGTAGTCGTACGTCTTCACGATCCAACCGATCAAGCACCGAAACTACGGCACCTCCGAGTTCGAGCACACGTTCAGCTCGATGACGATCCCCGGACTCCGATCCAGCAAAGTGTCGGGGAAGAGTTTCGTCAGCACGACGGCGTGGTGACGATCTTGATGAACTACAGCAGCAGGGCTTCGCCTAAACTCCGCTACAGTATTATCGAGGAATATGGTGGCAGGGGGCACCGCACACGGCTAAGGAATCGATCACGTGGATCAACTTGTGTCAACTTGTGTGTTTAGAGGTGCCCCTGCCTCCGTATATAAAGGAGCCAAGGGGGGAGGGGGCGCCGGCCAAGAGGGAGAGGCGCAGGAGGAGTCCTACTCCTACCGGGAGTAGGACTCCCCCCCCCAATCCTATTCCAACTAGGATTCCCAAGGGGGAAAGAGGGAGAGGGGTGGCCGGCCACCTCTCCTAGTCCTAATAGGACTAGGGGAAGGGGGGAGGCGCGCAGCCCCCTTGGGCTGCCCCTTTCTCCTTTCCACTAAGGCCCATGATGGCCCATATGGCTCCCGGGGGGTTCCGGTAACCTCCCGGTAACCCGGTAAAATCCCGATTTCACCCGGAACACTTCCGATGTCCAAACATAGACTTCCAATATATCAATCTTTATGTCTCGACCATTTCGAGACTCCTCGTCATGTCCGTGATCACATCCGGGACTCCGAACAACCTTCGGTACATCAAAATGCATAAACTCATAATATAACTGTCATCGTAACCTTAAGCGTGCGGACCCTACGGGTTCGAGAACAATGTAGACATGACCGAGACACGTCTCTGGTCAATAACCAATAGCGGGACCTGGATGCCCATATTGGCTCCTACATATTCTACGAAGATCTTTATCGGTCAGACCGCATAACAACATACGTTGTTCCCTTTGTCATCGGTATGTTACTTGCCCGAGATTCGATCGTCGGTATCCAATACCTAGTTCAATCTCGTTACCGGCAAGTCTCTTTACTCGTTCCGTAATACATCATCTCACAACTAACATATTAGTTGTAATGCTTGCAAGGCTTATGTGATGTGTATTACCGAGAGGGCCCAGAGATACCTCTCCGACAATCGGAGTGACAAATCCTAATCTCGAAATACGCCAACCCAACATCGACCATTGGAGACACCTGTAGTACTCCTTTATAATCACCCAGTTACGTTGTGACGTTTGGTAGTACCCAAAGTGTTCCTCCGGTAAACGGGAGTTGCATAATCTCATAGTCATAGGAACATGTATAAGTCATGAAGAAAGCAATAGCAACATACTAAACGATCGGGTGCTAAGCTAATGGAATGGGTCATGTCAATCAGATCATTCAACTAATGATGTGTCCTCGTTAATCAAATAACAACTCATTGTTCATGGTTAGGAAACATAACCATCTTTGATTAACGAGCTAGTCAAGTAGAGGCATACTAGTGACACTCTGTTTGTCTATGTATTCACACATGTATTATGTTTCCGGTTAATACAATTCTAGCATGAATAATAAACATTTATCATGATTATAAGGAAATAAATAATAACTTTATTATTGCCTCTAGGGCATATTTCCTTCATTATGTTCCGCTCTATCGGCTAAGGTGGCACCAGGAGAACTACTGCGATTGTGCCTTGGTTCATCCGGACGAGCACCTCAGTAGAGAAAGCCGAAAACTGACTGTCATGATATAGCGTGAGACCGGTCAACCACTCGATGACCTATCGGAATCTTAGAATTCCTCCGCCTTAACGAAGGGCCGTTTCCCGGCTAGGCATGTACGCACCCCGAATTCGGGTGAGTGCGGAGCCACCAGGGGCTATATAGTAGCCCCACTGTCAAACTCCTTTGGCTAAGTGAAAGTGTTAAAGCATTATAGTCCGGTTGCCTAGTTCGCCGCGCTATCACCTCTTTAATAGGACCAAGACATTGGATTAAGTGTGAACACGCGTCTTCTATGAACACCCCCGCATTATATGCGTGGGGGCTGAAGCCAACGACTGCAATCTTTCAGGTTATACACATGTATACATAAACGGCCGCAGAGGAGGCATCACAATACTTTCAGGCAAAAGTATAAATACAACCTTGATAAATTTACTAAAACATTGTTTTTAAAATGGGAATAGATGTCACTCAAACATAATATTCTTCGAGCACTGGGCCTCTATCAAACGAGCACCCTTAAGAACTTCTTCAAAAAAGTGCTCGGCAGCCACTCGGCCTATGGCCGAACCCTGCGCCGCAACAGTGGTAGCATCCATCTCCGCCCAGTATGCTTTGACACAGGCAAGGGCCATCCGCGAGCCCTCTATGCATGCCGACCTCTTCATCGCATTGATGCGCGGCACCGCACCAAGGAACTGCTGCACTAAGCTGAAATAGCTGTTCGGCTTCGGCTTTTCCAGCCACTGATGATCTACGACGGACCTCATGGCAAGTCCGGACAATCTATTGAGTTCGGCCCATTCGGCAAGCCGATCAGTTAGTGGAAGCGGACGCTCTGGAATGTTAAACTGCGACCAGAATAGCTTGTCCACTTCCCGATCTGCTTGATCTCGGAAGTACTCGGCTGCATCGACAGCACTCGCCATCAAATCCAGGTATGCGTCTGCCGAACTCCACAACCGATCCAGAGGGGCATACCGCGGATCTCCAAACTTCCTCCGCAGCAAAAAGGGCTTCCCAGCCACAATATCACCGGCTTCACGCAGCTCCTCCTTCTTCGCTCTCATGGCAGAGCAGGTGTCTTTGGTCGCCATCGTGGCCTTTTCAAGGTCCGTTGCCTTCGCTCGGTTCTCTTCTTCAAGGAACTGGCAACGGTCGGCAGTGTCTTTTAACTCTACGACCATCTTGTCCATCTTCTCTTTGCTCTCGCAATGTGCAGCCTTCTCGGATCTTAACTCTTCGGCCGCCTTCAAAGCAGCCGCATGACTACTTCTTGCTTGATCTTTGGCTCGGGCAAGTTCTGCCCGAAGGGTCTCCACGGTGGCAGCTCCATCTGCAGTCAAAACACATTAAAGATACCGGCATCACGCTACTCTTGCTATGTGACATTCACCAGAAAACATCACTTACCTTGTGCCTCATCAAGCCGCTTGTTAACAAGCTTGATGTCGGCATCTGCCACATCCAGTTGCCGCTTAGTTCGGCAAACTCATTAGTCCGGCTAGCCACTGGAGCTTCCATCACCTGCACATAAAGCGGTATGGTTATTACCTGGGACTATGATCCTCTGTTTGCCGCCGTTCTCGGCGACAACCAGAGTCTCAGGGGCTACTATCTACACAGGGCACACCTAAAAATGTGCGGTACTATCACAAATGTACATCATTTTACGTACCTCAAAGCCCGTCAGTAGACTCATAAAGGCGTCATGCAACCCGCTTTCGGCGGACGAAATCCTTTCCATCACCATACTCATTAACGTTCGGTGTTCTTCCGAGATGGTCGCCCTCTTTAACAGATCCCTCGGTATGTCCGACCATGTACCAGACGGCGCCGGACTCCTTTGTTTGCTCTCTTCAAGAGCCGGATGCTGGGGACTTTGGGCGACTATAGGATTATCTTCTGGCCTCACCGGATTCGGAGAGGCCCTCCGCGACGACACTTCAAGGTCGCCCGCTTCTTGAGCGGGGGAGTCCGGGGGAGGCATTTTGCTCTCCATCATCTCCGGAAGAAGGTCCCCTAAAGACGAGCTCAGTTGAGAAGGGCTAAGATCCGAACTGCAAGATAAACGCTTCGGTCATTTTCCTCGGAAGTAAGGTAGAATATCTTTACTATTAAGTGTTTTTTGATCACTTACGGCTCGTTAGAGGGCTGATCCCCGCGCGGACTTTTTGCGGCCAAAGCACCCTCTGAGGCAGGACCCTCTGGTGGAGACTTCTTCTCCCGTTTGGAAGCCTTGGTTTCCGGATCTTCAGAGGCAGTCCTCTTCCTCCCCCGACGCGAGTGAAGGTCAGATTCTTCCCCTTGGTTATCCTCCTTCACGGAGGTGCTCATTCCCTCGGTTGGAATTGGTAGCGATTGGGGCCCGCTTTCGCCGTCATTATTCCCCCCTTTATCTTCCTTTGAGGGCTCCGGGCAAGGTGCTAGCTCGAGCATCTTTTCCAGTACCAGATTGTCTAAACCCTCAGGAAGGGGGGCCAAACACTGAATCATCTTCGCCTTTGTTAGCCAGTCCTGGTCAAAGAGTGATTTCTCAGAATGACGTCATGATAAATGAAAGACGGTGTGTTCGGCTCGAGGATTACTTACTTGATCGGCGGTGCAGTTGCTACTCAGGCCCATGTCCTCGGTAGTATCCGGAGATTCTATTTGGGCTCCGAAGAATGATTTATACATCTCCTCATGCGACAGGCAGAGGAAATTCTGAATAGCGCGCGGTCCTTCTAGGTTGAATTCCCATAAGCGGAGGGGCCGGTGTTTGCAAGGCTGGACTCGATGAACCAGCATGACTTGCATTACCATAACCATACTAAAATCTCCCTCGAAGAGATCCCGGATGCGTCTCTGCAATATAGGCACATCCTTGGCTGGACCCCAGCTCAGCCCCTGCTGATCCATGACATCAGTTGTGGTGGAGGGCCCAAGCGAAAGGTGGGGGAAGCTACCCACTTGGCACTTCTGGGAGCGGTGATGTAGAACCACTCCCGTTGCCATAATCCGGACACCTCTGGAAAGGAACCTTTTGGCCACGGAGCTCGTGCAATCTTGTTTATTAATGCGCCTCCGCACGCTACATGCTGCCCCTCGACCATCTTCGGCTTCACGTCAAAGGTCTTGAGCCATAGGCCGAAGTGAGGGGTAATGCGGAGGAAGGCCTCACATACGATAATAAATTCCGAGATGTGGAGAAAGGAGTCCGGGGCTAGATCGTGGAAATCTAGCCCGTAATAGAACATCAAACCCCTAACGAAGGGATCCAGAGCGAGGCCTAGATCTCGGAGGAAGTGGGAGATGAACACAACGTTCTCGTTGGGTTCGGGAGTAGGGACGACCTGCCCTCGGGCAGGCAGCCGATGCGAAACCTCGGCGGTCAGTTATCTGCCTCCCTCAACTTCTTGATATCCTCTTCCATAACAGAGGAGGGCATCCAGCGGCCTTGAAGGCTAGATCCGGACATGATTGAAGGTCCGAAGCACCTGACCTGGGATTTGGGTGTTAGAACTCGAGGCGGGGGGGGGGGGGGGGTGAGGATTCAATTGAGCATGGGAGGGGGAAAATTAAAAGCATTGTCCCTTTATAAAGATGGTGGATATCAAGCGTCCTCCTCGTGGCCGTTTGGGACTTACCTAAAGTCTAGGAGTCCTAGGCGTGGTTGGGTTACCCATGCCCGTATTGATGAGAATCCCGTAATAAGGGGGACACGATCTCTGCCTTGACAAGACGTGTCAAAAAACCGCCTCGCGTTATGTGTGGGGCTAGTTAAAGGAAACCGTTCGAATAATCACCAGGCCATGGCATAACGTCATGTTGCCGAAACAAGTCAGCAAATTAGATTTGTGGAAATATTATTCTCTCTACGGTGGAATGTGGAACTTATTTTGCAGGGTCGGACACTATCCTTGTATTCAAATTCTTCCGTGGTGTATTCGGAGGAGGAACCCGCCTTCCAATGCCGAAGACAATACTGTGCGCCGGACTCATCATCATTGAAGCCTGGTTCAGGGGCTACTAAGGGAATCTTGGATTAGGGGGTCTCCGGACAGCCGGACTATATCCTTTGACCGGACTGTTAGACTATGAAGATACAAGATTGAAGACTTTGTCTCGTGTCTGGATGGGACTCTACTTAGCGTGGAAGGCAAGCTAGGCAATACGGATATGTATATCTCCTCCTTTGTAACCGACCTTGTGTAACCCTAGCCCTTTCCGGTGTCTATATAAACTGGAGGGTTTTAGTCCGTAGGACAACATACAATCATACCATAGGCTAGCTTCTAGGGTTTAGCCTCTCCAATCTCGTGGTAGATCAACTCTTGTAATACCCATATCATCAAGAATAAATTAAGCAGGACGTAGGGCTTTACCTCCATCAAGAGGGCCCGAACCTGGGTAAAACATCGTGTCCCCTGCCTCCTGTTACCATCCGCCTTAGACACACAGTTCGGGACCCCCTACCCGAGATCCACCGATTTTGACACCGACAATGGTCAAATCATCCTAAACTTTGTTTAAAAGGTCAAAACAATGATTTTGATCTCAATTTACATCCATGGAAAAAGTAGTCCCTATAATTGAAGAACCGCGCAGCAAAGCATGCGGCAACTTCTAGTTTCCATCGGTATTCAAAAGAAAAGGGCGATGTTGGGCGCCGGTGCGCCGGCCGAACGTTTCAGCCAGTCTCACCCTAGCCGTCAGATTGGCCCATCCTGAGCCATTGGATCTTTACCCAACCAGATCATGCTAGCCTAGATCGACTTCTTCCTCTCGCGAGCGCATACGAGAAAAAGGAACCCCGTCTCGCCGGCCGCGCGCGTTCTCCCTCATCGCCGTCCCCTCGCCTGCCCTCCTCGTCTCTCGTCGCCATCCTCGCTGGCCGTCTTCTCTGGCCGCCATGGTAGCCGGTCCCAGCCCTCGACGGCCGTCCTTGTCACTGGCTTTGCCCATGCAACAACCCACCCCTGCAGTTGAAGCTTCCATGGCAACCGTTGTAGTCGCCACCGGAGCTCACCGGCGTGCTCACCGGTGTGCTCGCTGGCGCTCATCCCCCGCTTGGAACAAAAAAATCAAGTGCCGGGGGAGATGCCTAGTGCTGCAACTGATGACGAAAAAAAGCTAAAATCGCCGACGAAAAAAGCTTCAACCGGCTATGAAAAAATTTCAGCTCGTACGACGAAGAACTATGAACAACCAAAGAAAAGTTACAACCGATGACAAAAAAGCTTCATCTCGCAACGAAAAAAGCTTCATCCAATAATGAAAAAAGCTTCAATTGTGGAGCTGTAAGACATGGACGACAAAATGAAAAGCTGCAACCGGCGTGTAAGGGCATATTTATCCGTTAATAGTTTTGGTGATTGATGACAATGCGTTTGCAAACTAATCGTGTGCATTGAGCACTTTCAGATATATCATGTCTAGGCACAAGAGGAATTGGTGCCCCTCGAAGACTATTGAAGACGACACTTCTCTATGTTTCTTTTCGATGGATTTGAGTCGTAGGAAAGTCGTACTATTAAGAGGGGGTCCGTGTTGGAAAGGTTTAGGTGGAATCAACATGTACACGCTTGTTCCTTTTGCACCACCTTTCCTTTGACTCGTTGGAGCATCTGCCATTTCTCCGTATCTCTGCAAAAGGAAGGACTTCTAGTGTTGCTAAACTGGGGCATGCGGTAGTACTGCTCCTCAGAGCGGTTCTTCTGGAGGTCGAAGGTGTTGCCTACAACGAGGCCGATCCGACGCAGGACTTCTTTGTCGTTACCAAAGTCTACAGTAACGAATTTGACTAGGTTGCTCTCGAGGAAGTCCTTAAAATCCTGGCACTCAACGTCGGCATGGCATATGTGGTAGACCAAGCATAAGTCATGCACGCAAACCTGGATCACGGCGGGCTTCTTCCTCTCTTCGTCCTTTAGATCCTTCTCTCGTCCCAGGACTGTGGTGTACTCAACATCTAGCCCAGCGACCCACTCATCATCTGAGTCTTCGAACATGCGTCTGAAGCGAGAAAGACATCCTTTCACCATCGCAGAAGAACGGGTGTAGATGACGTCGAACTCATTGCTGGTGATGGTTCTAACCTTGTACTCACCACCGATCATGGAGATTTGGGACGCCATGGATTTGGGAGGAGGGTTAGGATTAGTGGAACTGCCTGTAACATCCCAAATTTTCAATTTGGAATATTATACACTAGATCATCATTGCATATCATATTTTATTGCATTTTGGTTGATCCTAGAAAATTCTAGGCAACTCAAGGACCCTCGGAGAGAGTTGGGAATTTCGTTATTTTCATATTTGAGTTTTCTCAAAATTTGAAAATAGGATCATTTGATTTTATTTATTTTACCTTCAATTATTTCTATTATCAAATATGAGAGAGGAAATAAAATGACTTTCCCAAAATAAAGAAATATTGAGGATTTAATAATAAAATCAAATAAGATTTTATTTTGGTTTTATTGGCTATTTTATTTGAATTTAGGAAAAATGTGCATTTTTCAAAATTGCATTTAGGCCGAAAATAAATGTTCATCCTGTGCGGCTTGATTTTAGAAGCCGGAGGAAATTTATTTCGGGGTTTTTGGAGTCCGTTTAGTATTCCTTTTATTATTTCTGAGCGTAACTATTTATAAAAACGCGAACCGATCTATCGGGCCCTGTCCGACCCGGACACTTGGCCCGGCCGGCTTTATAAGCCGGGGGAGGCCCAGCCGAGACCCCAAACCCTAGCCGCCGCCCCGCCGCCTCTGCCGCCGCCGCCGCACCACGCCACCGCCCCGCGCCGCCGCGCCGCCTCCCGCCGACCTCGCCGCCCGCAGGAGCCGAGTCGCCGCCCGCCGACCCCGCCACTCACCGGAGGTTGACCTCGCTGCTGCCGGTTTTTCTCGAAAAACCGTTCGGTTTTCCATCGGTTTTCGTTCATTTTTTTAGTTTCGTTTTTTTAAATAGATCGGTTTTTCCGGTTTATTTATTTAGCGAGCGTTCGCTCGTTCGTTCGTTTTAACGAACGCGTTCATCGTTTTGATCCAGATAATGAACGTTTGTTCGTTAATCCGTTCGTCGTTTTTCTTTTTCTCGGATTAAATCCGCGATTTTTCTGATCGCGATTCCTCATCCTATTTTCGTTTTAGTTTAACTTTTCGCTCATTTATTGGAATCAAGCGATTCAAGCGCCTAGAGTTTCGTCTCGAAATCCTCTTTCCGTTTAATCAACTCAAACAAGTTTTTGCCATTATAAAAATTGCCCTAGATCCAGAATAGTAAATGAAGCCTGTTTTTTGTCGTTTGTCTTTCTTGCTTCGTTCGTTTTGATTCTTTTTGCCAACCGGAGTTCTTAAGTTGAACCCTCAAGGACCCTCGGAGAGAGTTCGGGATTTCGTTATTTTCATATTTGAGTTTTCTCAAATTTTGAAAATAGGATTATTTGATTTTATTTATTTTATCTTCAATTATTCTATTATCAAAATATGAGAGAGGGAATAAAATGACTTTCCCAAAATAAAGAAATATTGGGGATTTAATAATAATATCAAATAAGATTTTATGTTGGTTTTATTGGCTATTTTATTTGAATTTAGGAAAATGCACGTTTTTCAAAATTGCATTTAGGCCCCAAATAAATGTTCATCCTGTGCGGCTTGATTTTAGAAGCCGGGGAAAACTTATTTGAGATTTTTGGAGTCCGTTTAGTATTCCTTTTGTTTTTTCTGAGCGTAACTATTAAAAAAACGAACCGACCTATCGGGCCGTGTCCGACCCGTACACTTGCCCCGGCCGGCTTTCTAAGCCAGGGGAGGCCCAGCCGAGACCCCAAACCCTAGCCACCGCCCCGCCGCCTCTGCCGCCGCCGCCCCGCGCCGCCGCCTCGCGCGCCGCATGGCGCCACCGCATGGCGCCGCCACCCGCCGGAGCCGCCGCTCGCCGGAGGTTGACCTCGCCGCCGTCGGGTTTTCTCGAAAAACCGTTCGGTTTTCCGTTCGGTTTTTTAGTTTCGTTTTTTTAAATAGATCGGTTTTTCCGGTTTATTTACTTAGCGAGCGTTCGCTCGTTCGTTCGTTTTAACGAACGCGTTCATCGTTTAGATCCAAATAACGAACGTTCGTTCGTTAATCTATTCGTCGTTTTTATTTTTCTCGGATTAAATCCGTGATTTTTCTGATCGCGATTCCTGATCCGATTTTCGTTTTAGTTTAACTTTTCGCTCGTTTATCAGAATCAGGCGATTCAAGCGCCTGGAGTTTCGTCTCAAAATCCTCTTTCCATTTAACCAACTCAAACAAGTTTTTGACACTATAAAAATTGCCCTAGATCCAGAATAGTAAATGAAGCATGTTTCGTCGTTTGTCTTTCGTTGCTTCGTTCGTTTTGATTCTTTTTGCCAACCGGAGTTCTTAAGTTGAACTTTCTGGTTATATCTCTTATTCGAGTTTTACCTGTGCATTAGATGAGTACTTATTGTATGCTTGTTTGTTTGTGATAGAGTACCCGGAGTGCGCCGCTTGCTACTTCGAATCGCTAGGTTTCCCGGATCATCAGCAAGGCAAGTAACACTTTGATCATACCTCCTACTACCCAGTTTTTATTGCATTAGATCAATCCTCACACATTGCATGATTAGGATCTAATTAAATTGTGGGTTCTGGGAAGTAGTTGAGGTAGTACCTATTACCTGTTTATTATCAAACCTTTCGGAGTTACTTCTATGTTTGCTTATTATGCCATGCTATGCTAGTAGACGTGGATTGGGTGAGTGTATCCATGACAGATGTGAGACTGTTAAACTAATGGTTTATCTAAGGTGGCAACTTAAATACACATCTGGGTGGATTGAGGCACCTGAGTATTCCAGCGATTCCCTGTGTTTTTCTTTTGGACCACCACCCAGGCTCAAAGGGATCATGAGATTATTTCATGTTAGAAACTTCCGTGTGCAGCCACAAGCTACTATGGGCTCTAGCATGGTTTGTGCGAACTCTTACAGTGGTAGACTAGCAGATGTAGGGGAAAGTAGGTGTAACGGTCTACCCGATCGTAAGGTGCTAGCGCTTCTGAAAGACTATGTCTCGGTCATCCGTCTTCTCAAACACCATGAAGTGCGAGAAACCAAATGGAGGCGATCGAGTCTTGTGGGGAAAAGTGCGCAAACCTCTGCAGAGTGTATAAACTGATCATGATTAGCCGTGTCCCCGGTTATGGACATCTTGAGTATCTAGTACCTGGATTATAATGTGAATCTCAACATGTTACTTTAAAATTAATTTTGTTGGGTTTTTTTTAATGATGATGCTTAATTGGGATTGAGAATGCTATCAACCATTCTCAATGATTAACAACTACCATGATAGTTAAATAAAATTTATTCCTTTGTAGTAGGGAAAAATTGGCTTTATGCAAAACTATAACCATAGAGCTTACCACCAGCCAAATATGCATATAGAATAGTCTATTTCTTTCCATTACTCTCTATGTGTTATTTTGCCAGCATATTCCATGTGCTGACCCGTTTCGGGCTGCAACGTTAATGTTGCAGACTTTTCAGACGATGATTAAGGTGTTTTTAGGTCGTGGTTCTATACTCAGTGATCGACAAAACCTTCTGGTTGCATCATATATAACTTTTCTTTGAGAAACCCATTAAAGAATGCAGTTTTGACATCCATTTGCCAGATTTCATAAAATGCGGCAATTGCTAACATGATTTGGACAGACTTAAGCATCGCTACGTGTGAGAAAATCTCATCGTAGTCAACACCTTGAACTTGTCGAAAACCTTTTGCGACAAGTCGAGCTTTGTAGATAGTAACGTTACTATCAGTGTCAGTCTTCTTCTTAAAGATCCATTTATTATCTATGGCTTGCCGATCATCAAGCAAGTCAACCAAATTGGTAGACTAGGAGATGTAGGGGAAAGTAGGTGTAACGGTCTACCCGATCGTAAGGTGCTAGCGCTTCTTAAAGACTATGTCTCGGTCATTCGTCTTCTCAAACACCATGAAGTGCGAGAATCCCAAAGGAGGAGATCGAGTCTTGTGGGGAAAAGTGCGCAAACCTCTACAGAGTGTATAAACTAATCATGGTTAGCCATGTCCCCAGTTATGGACATCTTGAGTATCTAGTACCTGGATTATCATGTGAATCTCATCATGTCACTCTAATTAATTTTGTTGGGTTTTGTTTAATGATGATGCTTAATTGGGATTGAGAATGCTATCAACCATTCTCAATGTTTAACAACTACCATGATAGTTAAATAAAATTTATTCCTTTGTAGTAGGGAAAAATTGGCTTTACGCAAAACCGTAACCATAGAGCTTTCCACCAGCCAAATATGCATATAGTATAGCCTTATTCCTTCATTGCTCTCTATGTGTTACATTGCCAGCATATTCCATGTGCTGACCCATTTCGAGCTACAACATTCATGTTGCAGACTTTTCAGACGACGATTAAGGTGCCTTTAGGTCGTGGTTCTATACTTAGTGATGCCGTTGGAGTTGATGGACTCACTTATCTTCCAAGCCTTCCGCTGTTATCATTATTAGATGGCCTTAAGCCATATTTATTGTAATAAGTTCTCTTTTGAGACTCGATGTAATAAGTGTGTGATTGCTACTCTGTTATAAATCCTTCAAGTACTCTGTGGTGTCAGCATTACTGATCCAGGGATGACACCTGAGCACAGAGATTGGACCGTTTGAGGTCTGGTCGCTACAAGATGGTATCAGAGCACACGTTGACTGTAGGACACGACCACTAAGCTAAAGACCTAGATCACTATTCACTCTCTTCTCATTCTGACCTCTCATCTTTTCTACTCTTTAGGATGGCGGATGCAAGGAACAAGTTCATGCAACCGGATGAAGATGCACCCTTTGGACGTCACTTGTAGGAAGTCACTAGATATCTGAACATAGGAGTACCAAGCTTCACCGGGACCTACAACGCCACTTTACCTGAAGAGGAGCACTGGAGGATTCAAGTTCAAGTTCCAGGAAGGACGTTCATGCCAGTCACTGAACCCATAGAGTTTTCTTTTGATGCACCAACCTGGATTCTAGGAAAGAGCATGGCAGCTCACATCACCATGGGACGCATTGGAGAAGTTTACCGCAATGATCTCAAGGATACTATCTACCAGATTTGTGGGCGCCGAGATGAGCACTGGGAGATGATCACCACCAGGAAGGATAGATCAATTGTAGCTTTTATCCAGGAGTTAAACCAGCACATTCAACGTCAGGAAAACCAGATATGCGCCGACATGATAGATCTGAAGAAGGCAAGGACAAGAATCAAGGAACTGGAGGAAGAACTTAAGTTTACACGCGATGGCTATGAGGAGGAAATTGCGACAGTACAGGAGAAGAATGGCGATCTGATTAAGAAGATTGGAATATTTATGGGAGGCCCTACACCAGTAGAAGAAGACGAAGAACCCAAGGAGATTCGCCCGGAAGACTACATCATCTTCGACGACACCAACTCGGATCCAGATGACAGCGATGATGACTATGTTGATGAAGCTGGAGCAGATATCATGGAGTCTGCAACCGAAGAATATTTCTAGTAGACCACCCCAACAGTAGTAGTAGTCCACCATGTAAATATAGTAGTTCGAGCACTTTTGCGATAGTTAGATCGATTGTATGCCCTTGTTTGATTGATTGAATGAAGTGAATTGTTTGCTTTTGCCTCATGTGCATATGGGTAGTGTTTTCTCTCTAGACCCCTCTCTATTCTTAAATCTCATCTTTTCTAAACCCTCAGATGCCTCCGAGACGTGACCCCGGATTTACCTTCCCACCGGAGCTCACTCAGTTGATCCAGCAACAGAACACATTAATGCAGTTGCTAGTCCAGAATCAGAATCAGGGGAACAACAACAACAACCCACCACCACCACCACTTGTTGATCACTTAGCCCGTTTTCTTAGGCTGAATCCGCCGGTGTTTTCCAGTAGCATCGAGCCGATAGTAGCAGATGATTGGCTCTGCAAGACAGCAAGGGAGTTGACCACGACAGGATGCACATATGCGGAAAAGGTGAAGTTTGTCGCACATCAGCTTGACGGACCCGTAGCATCATTGTGGGAGAATTTCTCCGCCACTTACCCTATCGACACTATCACATGGGACCAGTTCCAGCAGGCTTTCCGTACTGCCCATGTTTCAGCAGGAGCTATGGCCATGAAGAAGTGAGAGTCTCGCAACTTGCGCCAAGGAGGACGGACAGTTAGCCAGTATGTGGAGGACTTTAGTAAGTTAGCACGTTATGCCCCAAATGACGTTGCTACGGATGCAGTTAAGCAGGAGAAGTTTCTGGAAGGACTGAATGATGAGTTGAGCATGCAGTTGATGGTAGCAACCTTCAACAACTACCAGGAGTTGGTAGATCATGCTCTTATGATTGAAGGGAAGCAGCAGCAGATTGAGAATCGCAAGAGGAAGTATGGACAAGGGAAGTACAATTCTGGAGCTTAGCAGAAGCCACGTTTTACCTCTAGGCCGGGAGGACATTTTCAGCATACCCGTGGAGGAGGTAGGTCGCACAATCACAATGGCACCAAGAATGGTAATGGGAATGGAGGAAGCAATGGCCAGAACCGCACCAACCCATCAACCCCAGCCAAGAGAGACCTGAGCCAAGTCACTTGTTTCAAGTGCCAGAAGACCGGACATTATGCTAATGAATGTCCTGAATCCCAGAATGGAAATGGCAATGGAAGCTCTGGGAAGAAGCCGAACCCTTTCAACAGGGGACAGGTGAACCACGTTAACGTGGAGGAGGTTGAAGAGCAGCCGGATGCAGTAATCGGTAAGTTTTTGGTTAAGTCATTTACTGCACTCGTTCTTTTTGATACTGGTGCATTGCATTCATACATATCAAGGAGATTTGTGGATAAGTATAACCTGCCCACCAAAGTTCTTAGAACCCCTATGTTAGTAAGCTCACCAGGAGCGGAGTATATGGCTAGCCAAGGATGTTTTCAAGTGCCATTGAGTGTAGGTAGGCATGTGTTTCCCTCAGATTTGATCATTTTGGAATCACAAGGATTGGATGTAATTCTGGGTATGGACTGGTTGTCGATGTATGGAGGAAACATCAATTGCGCTAGTAAGTCGATTTTGCTTACCACCCCAGAAGGGAGAAGGATCAAGTATGTATCCCGGCATGTGCCGAAGAGGACTTAAGTAAACTGCCTAACAGGAGTTGTGCAGGAGGAAGTACCAGTGGTGAAGGATTTCCCTGATGTATTTCCAGAAGAGTTGCCAAGCATGCCACCGGATAGAGATATTGAGTTTTTGATTGAGCTTTTGCCAGGCATAGGGCCAATATCTAAGAGACCATATAGGATGCCCGCAAAGGATTTGGTGGAGACTAAGAAGTAGATTAAGGCGTTACTGGATAAAGGGTATATTCGCCCAAGTTCTTCGCCTTGGGGATCGCCAGTACTTCTAGTGGAGAAGAAGGATGGAACGTTAAGGATGGTTGTTGATTATCGAGGATTGAATGAAGTAACCATCAAGAACAAGTACCCACTACCGATGATCAATGATCTGTTTGACCAATTGCAATGAGCTAAGGTATTTTCCAAGATCAATCTACGATCAGGATACCACCAGTTGAAGATTAGAGAACATGATATACCTAAGATGGCTTTTACCACCAGGTATGGGCTGTACGAGTATACTGTTATGTCATTTGGTCTGACTAACGCACCTGCATATTTTATGAACATGATCAACAAGGTGTTTATGGAGTTTTTGGATAAGTTCGTCGTAGTGTTCATTGATGATATCCTGGTTTACTCGAAGAACAAAGAGGAGCATAAGGAGCATTTGTGTTTGGTATTTGGTAAGCTCAGAGAACATCAATTATATGCCAAGTTTAGCAAATGTGAGTTTTGGTTGAAGGAAGTTGGATTTCTCGGACACGTTATATCTGGAGAAGGTATAGGAGTGGATCCCACCAAGGTTGATACACCAACAACAGTTGGAGAGATCCGGAGTTTTCTTGGACTCACATGATACTACCGGAGATTTATTGAAAATTGCGAAGCCTATGATGGAGTTGTTGAAGAAGGATACCAAGTTCATATGGACTGATGAATGTGAGGCCAGTTTCCAAGAGTTGAAGAAACATTTGGTTACATCACCAGTGTTGATTTTGCCAGATCAGACCAAGGATTATGAGGTGTATTGCGACGCTTCACGTCGAGGACTTGGAGCAGTGCTTATGCTGGAAGGAAGAGTTGTTTCCTATGCCTCACGACAGCTTAAGCCTCATGAGTTGAATTATGCTACGCATGGTTTGGAGTTAGCAGCCGTAGTGCATGCATTGAAAACCTGGAGACACTTTCTCATTTGAAATCATTGTGAGGTGTACACAGATCACAAGAGTTTGAAGTATATTTTCACACAGAAGGAGTTGAACCTCAGACAAAGGAGATGGTTGGAGCTCATCAAGGATTATGACATGAGACTGCATTATCACCCCAGAAAGGCTAATGTAGTAGCTGACGCATTGAGTCGTAAAAGCCATGTCAACACACTAATGATGGGAGATTTACCAAGGGAGTTAGCCGAAAATCTTCGTGATCTATGTTTGGAGATAGTCCCGAGAGGCTATGTAGAAGCATTGGAGATTCAGTCTACCTTGATGGATAAGATCAGAGAACCCCAGAAGACTGACAAGGAGATCACTTTTATTAAGGAGAAAATGAGCAAAGGAAAAGCTAAAGGATTTCATGAGGATGAGCACGATACCTTATGGTTTGAAGACCGTGTTTATGTGCCTAATAACTCGGAGATCAGGAAGTTAATTCTGCAAGAGGCCCATGATTCACCATATTTGATTCACCCAGGAAACACCAAGATGTATTTGGATTTGAAGAATATTTTCTGGTGGACCAGAATGAAGAAGGATATTGCGGAGTATGTAGCAGTTTGTGATGTATGTCAGAGAGTAAATGCAGAGCATCAGAAGCCAGCAGGATTGCTACAGCCATTGCCGATACCCGAATGGAAGTGGGATACGTTAGGCATGTATTTTATCATAGGATTACCCAGAACACGTTCAGGCTATGACTCGATCTGGGTTGTAGTCGATCGTTTGACAAGGTAGCTCATTTCATTCCAGTGAAGACTACCTATACCAGTGCAAAGTTGGCAAAGATATACATGACCAGAATCGTATGTCTGCATTGAGTTCTAAGGAGCATTGTATCAGATAGAGGAACCCAATTTACCTCAAAGTTCTGGAATCAGCTGCATGAAACTTTGGGTACCAGGCTAGAGTTCAGTACAGCTTTCCATCCGCAGACAGATGGACAGACCGAGAGAGTCAATCAAATTTTGGAGGATATGCTGAGAGCTTGTGCGCTAGATTACGGATCTAGTTGGGACGAGAATTTGCCATATGCAGAGTTCTCCTATAACAATAGTTATCAATCCAGTTTGAAGATGACCCCTTCTGAAGCCTTGTACGGAAGGAGGTGCAGGACCCCACTGTCATGGGATGAAGTTGGAGACCTCCAGTTGTTTGGACCGGATCTGATTAAGGAGTCTGAACAGAAAGTGAAATTGATTCGCGATAGGCTCAAGGTAGCCCAGTCCAGGCAGAAGAGCTATGCAGATTATAAACGCAAGGAGACAGTTTATGAAGTCGGAGGCCGAGTTTATCTTCGAGTATCTCCACTTCGAGGAGTTAAGCGCTTTGGAGTTAAGGGAAAGTTAGCGCCACGTTTTGTAGGCCCATACAAAGTTTTGGAGCGTATGGGAGAAGTAGCCTACAAGTTGGAGTTGCCCGAAGGATTGTCAGGAGTTCACGACGTGTTCCACGTTTCCCAGTTGAAGAAGTGCCATGCAGAGATGGCTGATATACCGCTGAGAGACACAGTGCCATTGGAAGCGATTCAGTTGGACAATGATTTGACCTACGAGGAGAAACCAGTCAAGATTCTTGAATATGCCTGCCGAGTCACCCGCAGCAAGGTTATCAAGTTTTGCAAGGTTCAGTGGAGCCACCACACGGAGGATGAAGCCACCTGGGAGCGAGAGGAAGATTTGTTGAAGGACCACCCTCACCTATTTCCTAGCCAACCCAAATCTCGAGGGCGAGATTCATCTTAAGGGGGGTAGGTTTGTAACATCCCAAATTTTCAATTTGGAATGTTATACACTAGATCATCATTGCATATCATATTTTATTGGATTTTGGTTGATCCTAGAAAATTCTACACAACTCAAGGACCCTCGAAAAGAGTTGGGGATTTCGTTATTTTCATATTTGAGTTTTCTCAAATTTTGAAAATAGGATCATTTGATTTTATTTATTTTATCTTCAATTATTTCTGTTATCAAAATATGAGAGAGGGAATAAAATGACTTTCCCAAAATAAAGAAATATTGGGGAATTAATAATAAAATCAAATAAGATTTTATTTTGGTTTTATTGGCTATTTTATTTGAATTTAGGAAAAATGCGCGTTTTTCAAAATTGCATTTAGGCCCCAAATAAATGTTCATCCTGTGTGGCTTGATTTTATAAGCCGGGGAAAATTTATTTCGAGATTTTTGGAGTCCGTTTAGTATTCCTTTTGTTTTTTTCTGAGCGTAACTATTTAAAAAAACGCGAACCAACCTATCGGGCCGTGTCCGACCCGGACACTTGGCCCGGCTGGCTTTATAAGCCAGGGGAGGCCCAGCCGAGACCGCAAACCCTAGCCACCGCCCCGCTGC
>NC_057800.1:476285684-476301255 GCF_018294505.1 Triticum aestivum | reverse complement strand
CGCACCACACCGCCACCCGCCGACCCTGCCGCCCGCCGGAGCCGCCGCTCGCCGGAGGTTGACCTCGCCACCACCGGTTTTTCTCGAAAAACCGTTCGGTTTTCCGTTCGATTTTTTTAGTTTTGTTTTTTAAATAGATCGGTTTTTCTGGTTTAGTTATTTAGCGAGCGTTCGCTCGTTCGTTCGTTTTAACGAACGCGTTCATCGTTTAGATCCAGATAACGAATGTTCGTTCGTTAATCTGTTCATCGTTTTTATTTTTCTTGGATTAAATCCGCAATTTTTCTGATCGCGATTCCTGATCCGATTTCCGTTTAACCAACTCAAACAAGTTTTTGCCACTATAAAAATTGCCCTAGATCCAGAATAGTAAACGAAGCCTGTTTCTTTTGCCGTTTGTCTTTCGTTGCTTCGTTCGTTTTGATTCTTTTTGCCAACCGGAGTTCTTAAGTTGAACTTTCTGGTTATATCTCTTATTCGAGTTTTATCTGTGCATTAGATGAGTGCTTATTGTATGCTTGTTTGTTTGCGATAGAGTACCCGGAGTGCGCCGCTTGCTACTTCGAATCGCTAGGTTTCCCGGATCATCAGCAAGGCAAGTAACACTTTGATCATACCTCCTACTACCCAGTTTTTATTGCATTAGATCAATCCTCACACATTGCATGATTAGGATATAATTAAATTGTGGGTTCTGGGAAGTAGTTGAGGTAGTACCTATTACCTGTTTATTATCAAACCTTTGGGAGTTACTTCTACGTTTGCTTATTATGCCATGTTATGCTAGTAGACGTGGATTGGGTGAGTGTATCCATGACAGATGTGAGATTGTTAAACTAATGGTTTATCTAAGGTGGCAACTTAAATACACATCTGGGTGGATTGAGGCACCTGAGTATTCCAGTGATTGCCTGTGTTTTTCTTTTGGACCGCCACCCAGGCTCAAAGGGATCATGAGATTATTTCATGCTAGAAACTTCCGTGTGCATCCATAAGCTACTATGGGCTCTAGCATAGTTGACTAAGTTGTGCGAACTCTTACAGTGGTAGACTAGCAGATGTAGGGGAAAGTAGGTGTAACGGTCTACCCGATCGTAAGGTGCTAGCGCTTCTGAAAGACTATGTCTCGGTCATCCGTTTGTCAAAGACCATGTAGTGCGAGAATCCCAACGGAGGAGATCGAGTCTTGTGGGGAAAAGTGTGCAAACCTCTACAGAGTGTATAAACTAATCATGGTTATCCGTGTCCCCAGTTATGGACATCTTGAGTATCTAGTACCTGGATTATCATGTGAATCGCATCATGTTACTCTAATTAATTTTGTTGGGTTTTGTTTAATGATGATGCTTAATTGGGATTGAGAATGCTGTCAACCATTCTCAATGTTTAACAACTACCATGATAGTTAAATAAAATTTATTCCTTTGTAGTAGGGAAAAATTGACTTTACGCAAAACTGTAACCATAGAGCTTTCCACCAGCCAAATATGCATATAGTATAGCCTTATTCCTTCATTGCTCTCTATGTGTTACATTGCCAGCATATTCCATGTGCTGACCCGTTTCGGGCTGCAACGTTCATGTTGCAGACTTTTCAGACAACGATTAAGGTGCCTTTAGGTCGTGGTTCTATACTTAGTGATGCCGTTGGAGTTGATGGACTCACTTATCTTCCAAGCCTTCCGTTGTTATTGTTATTAGATGGCCTTAAGCCATATTTATTGTAATAAGTTCTCTTTTGAGACTCGATGTAATAAGTGTGTGATTGCTACTCTGTTATAAATCCTTCAAGTATTGTGTGGTGTCAACATTACTGATCCAGGGATGACACCTGAGCATAGAGATTGGACTGTTTGAGGTCTGGTCGCTACACTACCGTATTGTGAATGGATGGGACGACTAGGAGCGAACCGCCGTAGTATTGAAGGACATGCGGGCACGAGTAGGAGCGAACTGCCAGCGTGTGAACGGCAGGGTAGTGGCTTTCCATTCTCCCATGATACGGGCTTCCGAGAGCCCTTGGATCTGAGATCGAACGGTTGCATGGTGTGATTCTAGACCTATGGCTGAATATCCTATCCTAGAGGGTTATTCTGCAAATTTTCAGCAACTTAGCATGCGACTGTTTGATCTTAGATCCAAGGGCTGCCAGCAGCCCGTATCATGGTCGCGCCTACCACAACCGTCGCGTCGCTCGCGCGGTCACGCCCTTGGAGATTTAACACGGTGCGTTAGGCTATCTGAATTTGGCATGTCATACATAGTCATCACTTAGTCACTCATACTACAACAAGGTTGGCTATAAGTGTATTTTTTTACTCCTCTCTATCTCTTTCTTCGTACTCCCTCCGTCCCATAATATAAGAATGTTTTTGACACTAGTGTAGTGCCAAAAACGTTCTTATATTATGGGACACAGGGAGTACTAGTATTTATTGCACTTGCCAAGGAGTGACCTCTTCCAATGAAATGGTGTTACTAAGTTTGTTCATTTAATTAGCTATAGACTCAAAATTGTCTTTTCACCTAGGTACACGCGCTTAGCACCGTTTCTTCCTTGGGTCACCAAACTAGTCTCTCTCTTCTTGATTAACTTGCCACATCAGACTTTATGCCTATGTGGCAAGCTTAAGCACCTGTAGGAGCAAGTAAAAGTAAGTACAATAGTGCGCTTTACATGGCATTTTTGCATACGTGGAGGAAAGAGAGGCAAGGAAAAAGTGGAGAATTGGGCTCTCATGCAAGAGCCAGCCTCTACTACATGGTGGAGCATTGGGAGAGGCACCTGTATGGAGGTTGTCAGGAATCGGGAGACTCACGCCGGTCATAGCGCCGCAGTTAAAATGATAATGGCAAGTCAAATCACGGGGCCCCACCTGTCCAGCAGTAACTCGCTGTCAAATTACACAGCCCTACGTTTGCAGCAGCCTACTCCCTCGTCTTCTCGCGTCTCTATCGAACCGACTAGGCAGAACTGCCCCGCCGCCTACCGCGCAGGAAAAGCCCCGCCCTCGACTTTTAAATAGTATACAGTATACTAATTTTGTATCCATGGATTGCGCCCGCGCCATGGAGGAAAGCATCTAGAAAACGGCGGTACACATGTACGGAGTATACAGCACGCCCGTCACGTTCGCATCACACCCCAGACGGTCGGTCGGTCTGGCACGCTGCTCTACGAATGGAATGCTAGTCATATTGCGTTTGCACACACATGTGGGACGGCAATTGAGAACCGACCATAGGCACACTCCCCGGCCCCGCAAGTCGGGTGACTTAATAGAAGTGGGAGATGAGCGATAGTACTAGAGAAGTATTGTACTACGTTGGTGCCTGGACGATCCCTGCAAGACATGGAAGATCAGTTCGTCCATGCATGTGACCAGACTCCAGCAGACATGCTTGGATTGGCTATCGTCTACATATCGTGCAGGTTGTGTTGTACATGGCTTTAGTTGTGGTGAGAAATCTAAAAAAAGGTTTCTTGTCATCTCGCAAAATTAGGTGTCATGTGCTTCGGATCACTGCGAGGGTTAAACAACGACAACTGAGTTGGGCTAGTCATTGGGGGCACATGCACGAACAGTGACTACTCGGCTGCCATCTAGGTCAAGCCGGCTATGTTAATAAGGACATCTATCGACGGACCCCTTTTCTACGAGTTTATCTTTAATTTGAGCTTTGTTCCTCGTCTAGTTTGTCCGTCGGGATTCATGTTGTCTCCTTTGGGCAGTGAGGTTATGATTTCTTGTCATGTGGCATTTTTTCGTGTTATATGTTATAATCCGGCGCTTCAGATCAAAATGACGACAACTGCGCCTCCGGGCCACGTGCATCAAGACTTCTCGATAGTCATTGACGAGGTCAAGCCGGCTCTGGTAGACAAAAGAAAACTAGTACTACTCCACTATATAGGCAGGAGCCTCCATGCTTGCTTGCTAGTGTTGCTCTCTTCACACTGTCTCGGCCTCTCCAGATCTAAACACGACAGCGGTGGCTACACTCTCTCTCTCTGCTCACCGCTGGTCACAGATCCAGCTGGATCCTCTCCGCCGAGGAAGGTGAGAAGGTGCAACGTTCACGCGGTCGTCCTTGGCGATGGCTCTTACCCACTACTGGGCGCATCCCGATCAGCCTGCCTTGCCGTTCTCTCCCAAGCACCGTTGGCGAGGGAGGGCCTCCGACCCCTTCTTCCTCGCTGCCGTAGTGTGGGAGATCCGGCCTCCCGCCGCCCACCTAGCGACATCCCGGCGACCATTAGGTATAACTTCCTTTGAAACCGGCCTTGCTCTACTTCCCGAGCTCCTGACGTCGCTGCATTTGTATCTTTTACTATTTCTCAGGCCCCCTCGTAGATAGGATCGATCGGCTGTTTGAAAACCACCTAATTTTTTTTATGTTTAAGAGGTAAAACTAGTTCATGCACTCGAATCTAGTACTACTTGATTCAAACAAGGAAGAAAGGGGGTGGGGTGGGGGAGGATTTGTTACCTGAATCTACGACTTGGTCGAAAGAGGAAATAATGGGGGCGAAAAGTAGCAGAGACTGGCTATCCAGCTGGTCTCTAGGTCTAATAGGGAAATAAAGGGAAACGCAGTACAAACTCAATATAAACCCGATCTATTGGTTGAAAAAGGAAAGAAAGTGGGGACTGGGGGACAAGTCAACAGAGTAAGTACAACACTAGATTTGCTAGCCTCACACAATATAAGGTGGCTATACCGAACAAAAATGGGACCAACCCAGATATCCTGTTATGATGTTTGTTGCCCCAAGCCACTCTTATGTAATGCCACTGGTAAAATGTAGCAGTCGCACTGTTAAAAGTAAGGGCACGTTAAACCAATGTTGTTTTCAATTTAATGCCTCCAGTAATATGAATCAATGGCACTTCTTTACATGTCCTGCTAAAATTTCCCATTAAGATAAGTTGGTTCTTTTCGTTAGAAATGCAACTGTTCTGGTCCGCCTACTCTCCCATGCCCAAAGTAATGTCGTATTTAACGGTTGTCATAGTTAATCCTAATGCCCACACTAATCTAGCAATGCCAGTGCTTTAGAAATTGCTACTGTCCTTGTAGGATTTCCATTCAGATAAGGAACATGCTTCTTTTCATTTGATGCATGTTCCATCACTTGTTAGTCACCCTCCTTTCCACCTTTTTTGTGCAAACAGAGATATACATTTCACGCTCGGTCTTAGTTGAACTGCACAAATGATATTCAAATTATAGTTGAGCATTCCAGGAGCTTCACAACCAACCTTGATGTTGCTCAATTTTATTGCAACTAATGAAGAAGAAGCTCTGTGGGTTTCATTTTCTGATGGAAATGGAACCGAGGCTGGAGCCCTTTTCTTAAAAAAATGAAGAAGAAGCTGCTAGCTGACGGGACATTGCTTCATTTTAGGTGAACTGCACCAAAAGGTCCCATGAATTGAATCATCCATGTTGGTAACTGAAAGAGCCAGCTTCAGCATCCCAGTCTAAGCACCCCCGACCTCCATCCTTGCGACGCACGGTACACCTTGTTTTCCACCTGCTCGACCCTAGTGTCACTGATAAAATGAAGTAATAATACAGTTAAAATAGAGCCAGTGTCATCTCTATCATTTCATTTCCAATGTAGATAAAGAAAGTGCTTCTCTTTGTTAATGTATGTTTCATCAACTAGTCCCATTGTTAATGTTTAAGCGTTTCTGCAAACTGGGGTGCTTAATTTTAGTTGATATGTCTCAAGGCGCCTCCTTGTACTACCGTTGTACACTGATGTTCATCACTGCCAGAAGGTGTATCTGGGAGACTTGGGGCGATGTCCAGTATGAGGCGTACCGTATGAGGCGTCGCAGGGCCCATCTCGCCCTCGCAGCATGGCATACTATGATACTATCACAATATTTTCTTCTATTTATTTTGTGTGTTCCATCAACTAGTGCCACTATAATGTAATCACACTTTTTCATTATCTGTGCAAACAGGGCTATTCAGCTGCATTTTGGTGGAACTGCACAAATGTACGTATGGAACCGGCATATATGCAGAGTGCGAAGTGTGCCAAGTAAAAAATTACCGACACCAACCATGCTGCATGCACGCATTGGCATCCACCACCACCAGTGGGATGTGTGGCGCTCTCTCTGGATGGATCTTTCTCGGCAGCAAATCATCTAACCAAATACTAGTAGCTTATATTGGCAGTTTTCTAGGGAGTACTCTTTTCTGAAAGAAGCACCAATCTATTTTTCTTTATTTGTACACTGTGTCACAACTTTGACCCAAAGGTCCAGAGCTATTTTAGGGTGATTGGCGTAGTACTCGGAGACTGATTGTAAGCATGATTTTCATTAGCTGTCACACTGATTGTAAGCATGACCGGGTGGAAGATTAGGTTAGTGCGAAGCTTACCTTAAACCCTACCGCCGCCGTTGAAACGAGGCGAGCGTCGAGGGAACCGTGGAGAACGGCGGGGAAGCGACATCGCGCCATCCGGCCTCCTCTTGCGGTGGGAGAACGAATACTCCTGTGGCTCCGGCTGGCTCTGCACCCTCACGAACGACACACCATACTCGATCGATTCGTTATCCTCTGGGTGCTCGACCTTCGACCTATACGCCCACCACCTCCGCCTGACTGTCGCCTCGGGCGAATCTGTCTGCTCCATCGCCCAGAGGAGATACTCGATGAACTCGGAGGACTGCGGCGTGACTGCCGCCGAGGAGTACATGTACATCGTCGCCCTCATCGCCGCCGTCTCGCTTTTTCGCATACATTGCCACATGGCCCGCACCGTCCTCGAAATCTCCCACTCATTGTCAAACCAACTAAGGATCTCCTTCAACCTGGCTAACTTTGCCTGGTCGCCGCCGGCGATCTGCCTGATTCGCTGCTGCATCCTCTCCATAGATGTCCTTCCGAGTGGTCCGGTGCTAGCTTTGGAAGATGGGAGGAGAGACGGTGGTCTTGCAATAGAGAAGAGGGAGAGGGGAGATGGTGGTTTTGGAATGGAGATGATGGAGAGGAGAGGAGGTGGTTTTGAAATGGAGAAGATCAGAAGAGGGAGAGGCGAGACGGTGGTTTTGGAATGGAGATGATGGAGAGGAGAGGAGGTGGTTCTGCAATGGAGAAGACCAGAAGAGGGAGAGGCGAGACGGTGGTTTTGGAATGGAGATGATGGAGAGGAGAGGAGGTGGTTTTGTAATGGAGAAGAGGGAGAGGAGCGTGCGGCAGCGATTTAGGATTGGACGAGAGGGCCGGCGCATTGTGAATGGATCAAAATCAAAATCAATTTACCCTTCAATTAAGAAAGCGACCCCACATTAACTAGTCTCCCTTTTTTTCTGGGTCATAATTGACCATGATTTTCGCACATAAAATATATGTTATACGTTGCAAAAATAATATAATTTGAAAGTACATTCAGATACAAACCAAACGATACAATTTTTGGTGACATGCATTCACATTTTGCTTGTCAAATACAGTACGTGGTCAAACTTCGACCCAAAATACGCAAAACAACAAAAAAATACTTCCAAGACCAGCGTCGCTCTTCTGCTCTTCTCCTCTTAAACCACTGCCACTCCTCTCCTGTTCCAATCTAAATGCAGCGCCGCTCCTCTCCTCTTCCATTTGAAAACCACCGCCCCTCCTCTCATGTTCCAGTCCAAAACCAGCGTTGCTCCTCTCCTGTTCTAATCCAAAATCAGCGCTGCTCGTCTCCTCTTCCATTCAAAAACCACCGCCTGCGAGTGAAGGTGCTGTGGAGAAATAGATCGATGGAGGAGTACAACCGATACGTGAGGATCGCAGACGGCGACCCTGTGAAGCTAGCTAGGATGTTGGAGATACAGTCTTGGTTTGACAACAAGGACCAACTAGCGGCGACGGCATCATCCATGGACAAATATCTGCAACAGAGTGAAAATGCGGTGATACTCCCGGAGGGAGTCATGCCGGAGTACATAGAGTTGCTCCTCTAGGCCATGGAGCAAACAGATTCACCGAATCCGATCGTGAGGGAGCGGTGGTGGGAGTATCGATCCCAGATGGAGCATCCACCAGAGATTGAAGGATCGAGCATCTACAGGGTGTCGTTTGTGAGGGTGTCCTGCCAGAGCGAGCCGGTGGAGTCTTCGTCGACCAAACCCAACTACAAGAGGAGAAAAGCAGTTGGCCCGACGACGCTCCCCCGCCATCGTCTCCCTCGCCGTTCACATCGTTTCACGGGGCGGCTGTCTGCCCCCGAGGAATAGGAGGGGGCTGCCCCCCCCAGCCCAATAGTCGAGCAGGTTGTGAATTGTCAGGAGGAGCTTAGGGTTGTCAGTATTTGCAGGTTGTGAAATGTGTTTTGTGTTGTGTATTTTGAGAGTACTTTCAGATATGAATGTCTTTTGAATTTCAGATTTGCAGTATTGAGCATATGAAGTATTTTATGAATTCTAGAGATCCATTTGTAGCACTTAAAAAAATGTAGTTTCATAGGATTATAAAAGTGCAGACAATTTGATTGTTAGAGAAGAAACTGCAAGTTTCAGTTTCAGATAAGAAATTGCAAGTTCAGTTTCAGATAAGAAACTATAACTTTCAGAGGCAGAGCATTTATATTAACATGGCCTTTTCAAACAAGGTTAACATCATGTTGGAAGTTTTATTTATGGTCGAAAATGGAACTACCAGCCAGTTAACATCATGTTGATCAACATTCATGCATAGCACATCTTCATATGATGCACAGTCAAAATGCCCACATAATGTCGAGTGTGCGAAACACAGAGAAAACGAGAGACGGAGTTTTGGCAAGTGTTGGACGTGGTTTTGGACTGCCCCGTCTAGGCTTTCATTTTTAACATGCGCAACCCACGACCTCGGATGGGAGGTCCATAGGCCGGTCGATCCTAAGAAAATACAAACAGGCCTATGGACCTCCCATCCGAGGTTTTATTTTTGGCAGCCCAATTTATGTATTTTTTTGAAGAAAACACAGAGGTCTGTTCTATTTTTCTATATAAGAATATGAACGCGAGGTCCAACTTATGTTTCCCTTCTAACTATATTATATATATTTAAATTATTTTATATGTTATTATATATTATTTTTATTGTCATCATATATTTAACAGATACTTACATATGTAAGAAAACAATATCCCACATCTTATTAACTTATAAAATTAATTTCTTATCAAATAAAATCCTGGATTGTTTTGGCACGAAAATCCTAGTGATTGTGTACAAAAGCTTGGTAATATTTAAGGACAAATGTAATAATATCAATTATTATTTAAATATATTTATAACAAAATGCTCAGCCCCTTTTTATTTTTTGATAACATTGCTGGCCCAACCCAACATTATAATTAGAATCAGCCCAGCAAAATCGTGTATTTAGAGAAAGTGCAAATGGCTTGTAATTTTTAGGAAATAAAATAAATGAGCCGCATGGACGCTACATTATTTGTTCACCCAACCCAGCTAATGGCTGTAATTCAAAAAAAGATCAAATTGACTGTAAATTCTACCGGGCAAAAAAGACTATAATTCTGAAAAAATGGGTTGAATACGTGCCACATTTTTGGAGGCTGAAATGTGGGCCAATAGGTCGAAGCCAACGCAAGTCGTTGTCAATTTAGTCAACAAATGATTCTGACATGTTAGCCATTGGATTTACATCCAACGACCGGCATCCATCTTCAATCTCTCATCTTCTTTCTCCAGCGCCGCCGAGACCACCTCCCGCCTCCTGCTGCTAGCAGCTCTACTTAGCACGCTTCGCTATGAAGCGCTACTCCACCATTGGCCAGGCCATCCCTCCACCCCTCCACACCTCCTGTTCTTCTCCACCGACTGCCTAACCACACCGCACTAGAACGAGTTAACCCTCGTACACCTCTCCGTCTGCGACTCTACTCTTGCGTCTTCCCATCTCCGGCTCGTTGCTGTCCGGGGCCTCGCCGTTGTTCACCACCTTGGATGCGCTCGGTGCGGCGTGGTTAACGTGGTCAACGAACGACACCATCAGAAGTAGACTGTGCATGGAGAGGCTGACAGTTGGGTCCACGGCCGCACACAAGGAAATGCCTCCTTATTACGCGCAAAATAATGATTCCTCCACCTAACATCTAGGACCCACCGGAAGGGCCTCCGTATTTCGCGAAAATAACGTGCCCCCGCTGACATGTCGGACCCACCAGCTATCTTTGCACGCAAGGAAGTGTCTCCTTATTACGCACAAAGAATGAATATTCCCCCTGCCAGATGGAACCCAGCATAGTGGGAGGCTGACTTGTGGGCCTACCAAGTTGACGGGGACGAAGGGCTTTGTCAACTTAGTCAATATGAACGATTCTAGCTCCTGTTACCGTATGATGTTCATCCAACGGCCGTAGTGCTTCTTCAACCTCTGGTCTTCTTGCTCCAGCCGCCCAAACCAGCGTCGGTCGTGCCGTGTGCTACTGCCTCCCGTGGCCGACTGTGATGCCGCGGAGGCCTCACCGCCCCCTACTACTCCCATCGCTGGCCAGGCCATCCCTCTACTCACCCACACCCCCTGTTATTCTGCGGAGATAGCAGCCTCACACCACAGCCGAACCAGTGAACCCTCGTACCCCTCTTCGCGTGGGCACCCACTGCTGCGTCTTCCCCGGCTCCGAATCGCCCCCTTCCTAGTCCTCACTGTCGTCCACCGCCGTGGTGCTCTCAGCACGGCGTGGTCAACATGGTCAAGGAACGACTTCCATCGGACGTGGACTATACGTGGAGAGGCTGACAGCTGGGTCCACGGCCGCAACAAGGAAGTGCCTCCTTATTACGCGCAAAATAATGATTCCTCCACCTGATAGCGGGGACCCACCGGACGGGCCACCGTATTTCGCAAAACAAACGTTTCCCCCTAACTGCTGGGACCCACCAGCTACATCTTCGCACGCAAGGAAGTGCGTCCGAGCAAAAAAACGATTCGCCCCCTTGACTGCTGGGACCCACCAGCTACATCTTCGCACGCAAGGAAGTGCGTCCGGGCAAAAAAATGATTCGCCCCCCTGACTGCTGGGACCCACCAGCTACATCTTCGCATGCAAGGAAGTGCCTGACATTCGGGACCCACCTGGTCGAAGCGTATGTAGCATTGTCATTCTGGTCGCGAACGTGTACGTACATATATACTGGTGGATGTAGAGGCGCGCACGTGTCATAGTAGAGGCGTGTACGTGTCGTAGTAGAGGCGCGCACGTAGCATGTACACGTACATACAGCAGCCAGGGTGCAAGAAAGAAAATATGGCCACGTATGTGTACATACGGGCGGGGTCTCGAATGCCTACTCGCGCATACGTACGGCCAGGGCTCGTGTACGTGACTGGGTCGGAACGGAGAAACAACGTCGTCGTGTTCATGGGGAGGCAACGGAATGCGTCGTGTTCATGGGGAGGCAACGGAATGCGTCGTGTTCATCGGGAGGCAACGGAACGCGTGGGAGCCAACCGGCTGGGTCGAAACGGAATGCGTGGTCGTGTTCATCGGGAGGGCTTGGATGGAACAGGCGATGGAAACGAGGCCTGGCGTACCGCACAATGGAGGACACAGACCTCCTACGTTCGGAACGGGGTCCTATTGATCGGGAGGGGTCTGGCGTACCGCAAAACGGAGGAAACGGACCTCCTATGGTCGAAACGGGGGTCCTGTTAATCGGGAGGGGTGTGGCATACCACAAAACGGATGAAACAGACCTCCTAGGTTCGAAACATGGGTCCTGTTAATCGGGAGGGGTGTGGTGTACCGCAAAATGGACGAAACGGACCTCCTACGGTCGAAACGGGGTCCGGTTCATCGGGAGGGGTGTGGTGTACCGCAAAACGGGACTCCACGGGATACTGTTCATCTCCACCGTCGACCTCCTCCAGCCTTCACGGGCTACCGTCGACCTCCTCCACCCTCCACGGGCTCCTGTTCATCCAGCCTCCACCGCGCGCTACTGCACGGGCTAATGTTCAACCACCCCTCCACGGGCACCCCTCCACCGTCTACTGTTCATCCAGCCATCTGCCACACCACGGGGTGCTGTTCATCCAGAGGCAACGCCACCGCTCACTGTTCATCCACCCCCCGCAACACTCACTGTTCATCCCAGAGGCAGCATCGATCGGCTTCAGTTAGTAGCAGTAGCGAAGGAATCGCTCGATCGGGTTCAGTTAACAGCCATCGATCGATCGCTCGGGTTCAGTAACGCGTAGCCTGCAGTGCAATCGCTCGGGTTCAGTTAGAGCCCAACGCCTCGTTCGGGTTCAGTTAGAGCCAACGCCTCACACACACGCGCGTACGTGTTCGAGAGAAAGGCGCGTCGCTCGGCCCCCGACCTCCCACCGTAACCGGGAACTCCCCGAAATTTTCCTCCCCCTCGCTTCTACCACGGTTTTTTCCGTCATGGACGGCCCAAAGAATGTCATGCAGCTGCGTCTCCGGCCCGCCCAGGATGAAAAGCCCATTTTCTGTCATGATTTTTTGTCATAGAAGTAGGAGCCCACCACATCTATGATGATACCGGGTTTTGTCACAATTATTGTCACAGAAGTGTCATATGTATGACAAAAAAATTTCGTTCGGCCCAAAATGTCACGGATGTGTCTTTTTTTGTAGTGTATGCACATGAGTCAAACATAATAATATCACACCAAATCAATTTCAAACAAGGGCATACAATCGATCTAACTATCGTACAGTGCTCGGGCTATACTATTTACATGGGGGAATACTACTGATCATATGGGGGTCATCTAGAAATTTTGATCGGTGGAAGACTCCATGATATCCGCTCCAGCTTCATCTTCATAATCATCATCACTACTGTCGGGGTCGGAGTCGTTGTCGTCGAAGATGATGTAGTCCTTGGGATGGTCGTCATCTCCTCCTAGCGCAGGGTCTCCCATGAATACTCCTAGCTTCCTTGTCAGGTCGTCATTCATCTCCACTAGTATTGTGATTTCCTCCTCATATCCGCCGCGTGTAGACTTGAGTTCCTCTTTTAGCTCCGTGTTCCTGGTCATCGCCTTCTTCAAATCTCTCATGCTTCCGCACATCTGGTTCTCCTGTCGACGAATGTGTTGGTTTAACTCTTGGATGAAAGCTGCAATGGACCTGTCCCTCCTGGTGCTGATCATCTCCCATTGCTCATCTCGGCGCCCACATATCTGGTAGATAGTGTCCTTATGCTCCTTGTGATAGACTTCGCCGATGCGTCCCATGGTGATGTGGGCTGCCATGCTCTTGCATAGACCCCAGATTGGTGCATCAAAGGAAAACTCTATGGGCTTAGTGACTGGCGTGAATGTCCTTCCAGGAACTTGAACTTGAATCATCCAACGCTCCTCTTTTGGTAAAGTGGCGGTGTAGGTCCCGGTGAAGCTTGGTATTCCAATGTTCAGGTACCTAGTCACTTCCTTCAAGTGTCGTCCAAAAGGTGTTTCTTCATCCGGCCGTGTAAACTTATTCCTTGTGTCTACCATCCTAAGAGTAGAAGATGGAGAGAAGTCAGAAATGAGAAGAGAAGAGTGACCTATGGCTCATCTTAGTGGTCGTGTCCTACATTCATCATGTGCTTTGATACCATCTTGTAGCGACCCGACCACAGATGGCCAAGTCTGTGCATAAGTGTCATTCCTGGATCGGTAATGCTGACACACACACAATACTTGAAGGATTTATAACAGAGTAGCAATCACACACTTATTACATCGTTAGTCGCAAAAGAGAACTTATTACAATAATATGGCTTAAGGCCATCTAAATAAGATAACAGTGGAAGGCTTGAAAGATAAAATGAGTCCATCAACTCCAACGGCATAGCTGAGTGCACGACAAATGACCTAGCGCACCTTACTCTTTGTTTGAAAAGTCTGCAACATGATATGTTGCAGCCCAAAAATGGGTCAGCACATGGAATATGCTGGCAATATAACATAATAAAGCAATGAACAGGTAAATGTTATCACTACATGCATATATGGCTGGTGGAGGCTCTATGGTTATAATGTTTTTGCGAAAAGCCAATTTTTCCCTGCAACAAAGGAATATATTTTATTTAACTATCATGGTAGTTGTTAAACATTGAGAAGGTTCCTCCAACTCAATCCCAATTAGAAAGTAATTAACAACCCAACAAATTAAGTATTAGAGTGATGAGATCAATATGAAAATCCAAGATCCAGATACTCAAGATGTCCATAACCGGGGACACGGCTAACCATGATTAGTTTGTACACTCTGCAGAGGTTTGCGCACTTTTCCCCACAAGACTCGATCTCCTCTGTTGGATTTCTCGCACTACTTGGTGTTTGAGAAACGGATGAGCGAGACACAGTTTTTCAGAAGCATTAACTCTAACCCCGGGTAAATAGTACCAACCTACATCCCCTACATCTGCTAGCCTACCACTGGAAGAGGTCATGCAACTTACTCCACTATGCTAGAGCCCATAATAGCTTGTGGCTGCACACGGAAGTTTCTAGCATGAGTAATCTTATGATACCTTTGAGCCTGGGTGGTGAACCATAGGATGACCACACGGGTACTCCGGGATATCCTAGGACAACACTGGATCCTCCAGGTGCCCGCAACCAATCCACCCAGATGTGTGTTTAAGTAGCCACCTTAAGTTAACCATTAATTAACAATCTCACATCTGTCATGGATGCTCTCAAACCCAATCCATGTTTATGAGCATAGCGTGGCGATATAAGCATAACGTAGAAGTAACTCCCAAGGGTTTGATAATAAAGGGGCAATAGGTTCTACCTCATTATCTACTTCCCAAAAACCCACATGTTAAGAGATCCTACTCATGCAATGCTTGGGGGTTGAAACTAATGCATAAAAACTGGGTAATAAGGAATATGATCAAAGTGTTACTTGCCTTGCTAACGATCCGCAAAACCTAGGGACTCGTAGTAGCACGCTGCGCACTTCGGAAATTCTATCGCAAACAAACAATAGCATACATAAGCAATCAAGCAAAGATGCACGAATAAAACTCAAATAAGAAGATCGAATCTGAAAACTCAACGAAAGAGATTCGATATGCAAAAACAATCAATCAAATTGGAGCTACGGAACTGAAATTACGGTCAAAAGAACTTCAAAACCAAATCTGCTTGCAACCAAATTTTAATTTGTCAAAAACCTTGTTCAAGTTGATTAAACGGAAAGAGGGGTTCAAGACGAAGATTTTGGCGCTGGTTTTACTAGATTTTGGACAAACGATTAAGAAACGTCGAGCGTTTGAAGATCAGGGGCTAATCTGCGATAAAAATAATCGCGGATATTCCCTTGGCCGAAAATGAAATGAAAGGAAAAGACTAACGAACAAACGTTCGTTGTCTGATCCTAACCGGCGAAAAGCGTTCGTAAAAACGAACGAACGGACAGACGTCTGCTAAATAACTAAACTGAGAAAACCGAACCGATAAAAAATGCATCTAGGGTTTTCAGGAAAAAACCGATCGGTTTTTACCTAAACCGAAAAAAAACCAACGGCGGATCCGGCGAACGGCGGCGGCAACTCAGGCGTGCGGCGCGACGATGAG
>NC_057800.1:476243602-476285378 GCF_018294505.1 Triticum aestivum | reverse complement strand
CGGTTGATTTTTTTTAAACAGATTTCACCGGAAAAAAAATCCTAAAAATAAAATAAAAATCTAAAAATGCCAAAAAAAAAATTCCACCGTCTAAATAAAATATTTAGAACAAAGTGAACATTTACTTGGCCTAAAAAATGCATTTTTGAAGAATGCATTTTTTTCTAATTCAAATAAAATAGCAATAAAATCCGAAAAAAATATTTAATTGATTTTAATATTTTTCCTCCAACATTTCATTTATTTTGGAGAAGTCGTATTATCTCCTCTCAATAGATTTTAATATGAAATATTTTTGGGGAGGAAAAACAATAAAACCAAAGTGATCCACTTTTCAATATTTGAGAAAATTCAAATATGAAAACAGTGAAATCCCCAACTCTCTCCGTGGGTCCTTGAGTTGCTTAGAATTTCAAGGATTGCAAAACAAAATGCAATAAAATATGATATGCATGGATGGCCTATGTATAACATTCCAAATTGGAAATTTTGGATGTTACAGTAGCTGATGTTATCTTAAACATGAAGTTGTTCAGAGATGAGAATGGTGGGATCACACTGCTTCAGTCTCACTATGTGGAAAAGATCTTGAGTCGTTTTGGGTATTGTGACTGCACACCTTCTCCAACTTCATATGATGCTAGTGTGTTGCTTCGAAAGAATCGACGGATTGCTAGAAAACAACTGAGGTATTCTCAGATTATTGGCTCACTTATGTATTTGGCGAGTGCCACGAGACCTGACATCTCTTTTGCTGTGAGAAAACTGAGTTGGTTTGTGTCAAAACTGGTAGATGATCATTGGCATGCACTTGAGAGAGTTATGCGCTATTTCAAAGGCACCGCGAGCTATGGGATTCACTACACCGGGTATCCAAGGGTACTAGAGGGTTATATTGACTCAAACTGGATATCTTATGCTGATGAGATTAAGGCCACAAGTGGTTATGTTTTTACACTTGGTGGTGGCGTTGTTTACTGGAAGTCTTGCAAGCAGACCATCTTAACGAGGTCAATTATGGAAGCAGAACTCGCAGCACTAGACACTGCCACTGTTGAAGCAGAGTGGCTTCGTGAGCTCTTGATGGACTTACCTATGGTTGAAAAACCAATACCCCCTATTCTGTTGAACTGTGATCGTCAAGATAAACAGTTCTAAGGACATTATGAAGTCCTCAAGGCATGTGAAGAGGAGACTAAAATGTGTCAGAAAATTGAGGAACTCTATAGTTATTACATTGGATTATATCCAAACGTCGAAAAACTTGGCAGATCCCTTCACAAAGGGTTTATCACGTAATGTGATAGATAATGCATCGAGGGAGATGGGTTTGAGACCCACCGCATGAGTTGTCCATAGTGGTAACTGTTGGGGAACGTAGTAATTTCAAAAAAATCCTGCGCACACGCAAGATCATGGTGATGCATAGCAACGAGAGGGGAGAGTATCGTCTACGTACCCTCGTAGACCGTAAGCGGAAGCGTTATGAGAACGCGATTGATGTAGTCATACGTCTTCACGATCCGACTAATCCAAGTACGAACATACGACACCTCCGAGTTCAGCACACGTTCAACTCGGTGATGTCCCACGAACTCCGATCAAGCAGAGCTTTGAGGGAGAGTTCCGTCAGCATGACAGCGTGATGACGACGATGATGATGCTACCGACGCAGGGCTTCGCCTAAGCACTGCTACGATATGACTAAGGTGGATTATGGTGGAGGGGGGCACCGCACACGGCTAAAAGATCAACTAATAAACTTGTGTGTTTCCATGGGGTGCCCGCCTCCTCGTATATAAAGGAGTGGAGGAGGGGGAGGGCCGGCCCTCTACTATGGTGTGCCCTGGGGAGTCCTACTCCCATCGGGAGTAGGATCCCCCCTCCATGTAGTAGGAGTAGGAGGGAAGGAAAGGAAAAAGAGAATAGAAGGAAGGAGGGGGCGCCACCCCTCCCCCTAGTCCAATTCGGACTAGGCCTTGGGGGCGCGCAGCCTCTCCTCTCTCTTTCCCCTAAAGCCCAATAAGGCCCATATACTCCCCGGCGAATTCCCGTAACTCTCCGGTACTCCGAAAAATACCCGAATCACTCGGAACTTTTCCGATGTCCGAATATAGTCATCGAATATATCAATCTTTACGCCTCAACCATTTCGAGACTCCTCGTCATGTCCACGATCTCATCCGGGACTCTGAACTACCTTCGGTACATCAAAACACATAAACTCATAATACCAATCGTCATAGAACTTTAAGCGTGCGGACCCTACGGGTTCGAGAACTATGTAGACATGACCGAGACACGTCTCCAGTCAATAACCAATAGCGGAACCTGGATGCTCATATTGGTTCCTACATATTCTATGAAGATCTTTATCGGTCAAACCGCATAACAATATATGTTGTTCCCTTTGTCATCGGTATGTTACTTGCCCGAGATTCGATCGTCGGTATCTCAATACCTAGCTCAATCTCGTTACCGGCAAGTCTCTTTACTCGTTCTGTAACGCATCATCCCGCAACTAACTCATTAGTTGCATTGCTTGCAAGGCTTATAGTGATGTGCATTACCGAGAGGGGCCAGAGATACCTCTCCGACAATCGGAGTGACAAATCCTAATCTCGATCTATGCCAACTCAACAAGTACCATCGGAGACACCTGTAGAGCACCTTTATAATCACCCAGTTACGTTGTGATGTTTGGTAGCACACAAACTGTTCCTCCGGTAATCGGGAGTTGCATAATCTAATAGTCATAGGAACATGTATAAGTCATGAAGAAAGCAATAGTAGTAAACTAAAATGATCAAGTGCTAAGCTAACGGAATGGGTCAAGTCAATCACATTATTCTCTAATGATGTGACCCCATTAATCAAATGACAACTCATGTCTATGGCTAGGAAACTTAACCATCTTTGATTCAACGAGCTAGTCAAGTAGAGGCATACTAGTGACACTTTGTTTGTCTATGTATTCACACATGTACTAAGTTTCCGGTTTATACAATTCTAGCATGAATAATAAACATTTATCATGATATAAGGAAATAAATAATAACTTTATTATTGCCTCTAGGGCATATTTCCTTCAGTCTCCCACTTGCACTAGAGTCAATAATCTATTTCACATCTTTATGTGATTAGTTCACATCTCCATGTGACTAATACCCAAAGGGTTTACTAGAGTCAATAATCTAGTTCACATCGCTATGTGATACACCCAAATAGTGATTATGTTTTGCTTGTGAGAGAAATTTAGTCGACGGGTCTGCCACATTCAGAGCCATATGTATTTTGCAAATTTTCTATGTCTACAATGCTTTGGACGGAGCTACTCTAGCTAATTGCTCCCACTTTCGATATGTATCTAGATCGAGACTTAGAGTCATCCAGATTGGTGTTAAAGCTTGCATCGACGTAACTCTTTACGATGAACTCTTTGTCACCTCCATAACTGAGAAACATTTCCTTATTCCACTAAGGATATTTTGACCGTTGTCCAGTGATGCACTCCTGGATCACTATTGTACCTTCTTGCCAAACTTATGGTGAGGTACACAATAGGTCTAGTACACAGCATAGCATACTTTATAGAACCTATGACTGAGGCATAGGGAATGACTTTTCATTCTCTTTCTATTTTCTGCCGTGGTCTGGTTTTGAGTCTTTACTCAACTTCACACCTTGCAACACAGGCAAGCACTCCTTTGACTCTTCCATTTTGAACTACTTCAAAATTTTGTCAAGGTATGTACTCATTGAAAATATATCAAGCGTCTTGATCTATCTCTATAGATCTTGATGCTCAATATGTAAGTAGCTTCATCGAGGTATTTCTTTGAAAAACTCTTTTCAAACACTCTTTTATGCTTTCCAGAAAATTCTACATTATTTCTGATCAACAATATGTCATTCACATATACTTATCAGAAATGATGTAGTGCTCCCACTCACTTTCTTGTAAATACAGGCTTCACCGCAAGTCTGTATAAAACCATATGCTTTGATCACTTTATCAAAGCATATATTCCAACTCTAAGATGCTTGCACCAGTCCATAGATGGATCGCTGGAGCTTGCTCACTTTGTTAGCACCTTTAGGATCGACAAAACCTTCTGGTTGCATCATATACAACTCTTCTTTAAGAAATCCATTAAGGAATACAGTTTTGACATCCATTTGTCAGATTTCATAAAATGCGGCAATTGCTAACATGATTCTGACAGACTTTTAAGCATCAATACGAGTGAGAAATCTCATCGTAGTCAACACCTTGAACTTGTCGAAAACATTTTTGCGAGAATTCAAGATTTGTAGATAGTAGCACTACTATCAGCATCCGTCTTCCTCTTGAAGATCCATTTATTCTTAATGAATCATCGATCATCGGGCAAGTCAATAAAAGTCCATACTTTGTTCTCATACATGGATCCCATCTCAGATTTCATGGCCTCAAGCCATTTCGTGGAATCTGGGCTCATCATCGCTTCCTCATAGTTTGTAGGTTCGTCATGGTCTAGTAACATGACTTCCAGAACAGGATTACCGTACTCTGGTTGACCTACGAGGTTCAGTAGTAACTTGATCTGAAGTTTCATGATCATCATCATTAGTTTCCTCACTAATTGGTGTAGGAATCACTGGAACTGATTTCTGTGATGAACTACTTTCCAATTCGGGAGAAGGTACAATTACCTTATCAAGTTCTACTTTCCTCCCACTCACTTCTTTCGAGAGATACTCCTTCTCCAAAAAGGATCCATTCTTAGCAACAAAATATCTTGCCTTGGGATCTGTGATAGAAGGTGTACCCAACAGTTTCTTTTGGGTATCCTATGAAGACGCACTACTCCGATTTGGGTTTGAGCTTATCAGTTTGAAACTTTTTCACATAAGCATCGCAACCCCAAACTTTAAAAAATGACAGCTTTGGTTTCTTGCCAAACCATAATTCATATGGTGTCATCTCAACGGATTTAGATGGTGCCCTATTTAATGTGAATGCAGATGTCTCTAATGCATAACCCCAAAACGATAGTGGTAAATCAGTAAGAGACATCATAGATTGCACTATATCCAATAAAGTACGGTTATGATGTTCGGACACACCATTACGCTGTGGTGTTCCAGGTGGCATGAGTTGCGAAACTATTCCGCATTGTTTCAAATGAAGACCAAACTCGTAACTCAAATATTCTCCTCCACGATCAGATCGCAGAAACTTTATTTTCTTGTTACTATGATTTTCCACTTCACTTTGAAATTCTTTGAACTTTTCAAATGTTTCAGACATATGTTTCATCAAGTAGACATACCCATATCTGCTCAAATCATCTATGAAGGTCAGAAAATAACGATACCTGCTGCGAGCCTCAACACTCATCGGACCTCATACATCAGTATGTATTATTTCCAATAAGTCAGTTGCTCGCTCCATTGTTCCGGAGAACGGAGTCTTAGTCATCTTGCCCATGAGGCATGGTTCGCAAGCATCAAGTGATTCATAATCAAGTGATTCCAAAATCCCATCAGCATGGAGTTTCTTCATGCGCTTTAAACCAGTATGACCTAAATGGCAGTGCCACAAATAAGTTGCACTATCATTATTAACTTTGCATCTTTTGGCTTCAATATTATAAATATGTGTATCACTACGATCGAGATTCAATAAACCATTCACCTTGGGTGTATGACAACATAAGGTTTTATTCATTTAAACAGAATAACAATTATTCTTTGACTTAAATGAATAACCGTATTGCAATAAACATGATCCAATCATATTATGCTCAATGCAAACACCAAATAACATTTATTTTAGGTTCAACACTAATCCCGAAGGTAAAGGGAGTGTGCGATGGTGATCTTATCAACCTTGGAATTACTTCCAACACACATCATCACCTCGCCCTCAACTAGTCTTTGTTTATTTTGCAACTCCCGTTTCGAGTTACTACTTTTAGCAACTGAACCAGTATCAAATACCGAGGGTTTTGCTATAAACACTAGTAATGTACACATCAATAACATGTATATCAAATATACCTTTGTTCACTTTGCCATCCTTCTTATCCGCCAAGTATCTAGGGCAGTTCCACTTCCAGTGACCATTTCCTTTGCAGTAGAAGCACTCAATTTCAGGCTTGGGTCTAGCTTTGGGCTTCTTCATGAGAGTGGAAACTTGCTTGCCATTATTCTTGAAGTACCCTTTCTTTCCCTTACCCTTTTACTTGAAACTAGTGGTCTTGTCAACCATCAACACTTGATGCTTTTCTTGATTTCTACCTTCGTCGATTTCAGCATCACGAATAGCTTGGGAATCATTTCCGTTATCCCTTGCATTTTATAGTTCATCATGAAGTTATAGTAACTTGGTGATAGTGACTAGAGAACTCTGTCAATCACTATCTTATCTGGAAGATTAACTCCCACTTGATTAAAGTGATTTTAGTACTCAGACAATCTGAGCACATGCTCACTGGTTGATGTAGGATCGAAAGTATGTCTAGAGGCGGGTGATTAGACTACTTGACCAAATAAAAATCTAGCCTTTTCCAATTTTAGTTCTTGGCAGATTTTAGCTATCTTAGCACAAGTCAAGCAATCTCCACACAACTCAAGCAAGCATGCAAAAGAGTATATGAGCAGCGGAAAGTAAAGCATGCAACTTGCAAGAATGTAAAGGGAAGGGTTTGGAGGATTCAAACGCAGTTGGAGACACAGATGTTTTTGTCGTGGTTTTGATAGGTGGTGCTATCGTACATCCAGGTTGATGGAGGCTTCAACCCACGGAGGGTAACGGTTGCGCGAGTCCATGGAGGGCTCCACCCACGAAGGGTCCACGAAGAAGCAACCTTGTCTATTCCATCACGACCGTCGCCCACGAAGGACTTGCCTCACTAGTGATAGATCTTCACGAAGTAGGCGATCTCCTTGCCCTTACAGACTCCTTGGTTCAACTCCACAATCTTGTCGGAGGCTCCCAAGTGACACCTAGCCAATCTAGGAGACACCACTCTCCAAGAAGTAACAAATGGTGTGTTGATGATGAACTCCTTGCTCTTGTGCTTCAAATGATAGTCTCCCCAACACTCAACTCTCTCTCTCACTCTCAGGATTTGGATTTGGTAGAAAGAAGATTTGAGTGGAAAGCAACTTGGGGAAGGCTAGAGATCAAGATTCATATGGTTGGAATGGAATATCTCGACCTCAACACAAGTGTAGGTGGTTCTCTCTTAGAAAATGTGTATTGGAAGTGTAGGTATGTTCTGATGGCTCTCTCCACGAATGAAGAGTGGGTGGAGGGGTATATATAGCCTCCACACAGAATCTAACCGTTACACACAATTTGCCAAACTCAGTGGGACCGAATGGTTAAACTCGGTCAGACCGATTCAGCAAACCTAGTGACCGTTAGGATTTTCGGTGGGACTGAGATGCAACTCGGTAGGACCGATATGGTTAGGGTTAGGGCATAACGTGATCTCGATGTGACCGATTACACAAACTCGGTGGGACCGATTTTGGTAATAAGCTAACCAGAGAGTTGGTCAGGTAAACTCGGTGGGACCGATTCACTCATCTCGGTGAGACCGAAATGTTACAAAAGGGAAACAGAGAGTTTACATTGCAATCTCGGTGGGACCGATCGCTCATCTCGGTAAGACCGAAACGTTACGAAGGGAAACAGAGAGATTACCATCCCATCTCGGTGAGACCGAGATCCCTATCGGTGAGACCGATTTGCCTAGGGTTTGTGGCAGTGGCTATGACATTTGAAACTCGGTGGCGCCGGATAGAAAGAATCAGTGGGGCCGAGTTTGACTTTTGGTTTAGGTCATATGTGGATGTGGGAAGGTAGTTGAGGATTTTGGAGCATATCACTAAGCATTTTGAGCAAGCAAGCCATTAAGCAACACCTCATCCCTCCTTGATAGTATTGGCTTTTCCTATAGACTCAACGTGATCTTGGATCACTAAAATATAAAATGTAGAGTCTTGAGCTTCAAGCTTGAGCCAAACTTTTTGTCCTTAGAATTTTGAGGGATCCACTTTCCTCATCCATGCCATGCCATTCATTGAGCTTTTCCTGAAATATTAATCTTGGAATAATGTTAGCTCAATGAGCTATATGTTGTTAGGAATTACCAAAACCACCGAGGGATAGTTGCACTTTCAATCTCTCCCTTTTTGGTAATTGATGGCAACATATAGATCAAAACTTCGACAAATGATAATAAGAGTGAAAGATATTGTCGCTTTGAGAAGTATGTGAAAAGCAAGAGCTCCCCCTAAATTTGTGCATATCTTAAGATTTGCTTTGGACTGCAAATGCACAATGAGTTAGGATCATGGGTTACTCTTCCATGTCACATACATCTTGGTGGAGCGCTCAAAATGATAAGAATTAAATACATGCACTCATCACCAAGCAAAGTGAATGATCATATAAGGATAAGTAAGATAATATCATCTAACAAGCATAAGTGTAGCTTATGATCAACCACATGATCATCAATGTCTCACAGATAATAGCATAGTATCTCAAGCATTCAAAAGACAAACAAAGTTCAACCAAGAAGACAAGAGAGAACAAAAGCAAACACTCTCTCTCAAAGCCTATGATCTATACATGTTTCTCCCCCTTTGGCAACAAGTTACCGAAAAGTTCATAGAAAATGCATGGCACTAAAACGTCTCTCAAGCTTGGTCTTCAGGTGGTGGTGTCCGTAGAACGCCAAGGACGAAGGCTTCAGTTGATGTGGATGGAGCTGGTGTTGGAGCTGGTTGCACTGAAGCTGTAGCTGGTGCAGATGAAGTGGCTCTAGTGTCTGGAACAGGCACTGCAGTTGATCTCTGAGCTCGAGGCACTCTGGCAAATGCATCAGTGGTTGTTCTGCCCTTCCTCTCTTGCATATCATCTTGTAGCTGCTCCACAACTGACTAAATCTCAGTTACCTTCACATCCAAGTCATAGAATTTTTGCTCCTGGTTTCGAGTCAGGGTGGCCAGTCCCTTCTCAATCCTCAGAGTGGATGCAATCAGGTAGCCAAGCTGATCTTGCTTGCTTTTCAAAAAGTACTCAGATGCATCCTCTTGAGTTGGCATCTTGGCAGCCTTCTCTTTCTTTGCTTTCTCATTCTTCTCTTGAGCTTGTACTGATGATGGTTCATTCTCATTCATCACAACTTGATTGTCCTCAAAGTCAGGATAGATAGGCAAGTGTTCCTTATCCAACAAGTATGTGGCTGTGCCCATCTTTGAGTTTATCAACTCCTGGATCTGTGGGGCATATCCACAACTTCTTTTCTGGTCAGCTGCAGTCCTCTTGATAGTCTCAACTATAAGGCTCATGACCTTGAACTTCTGTGGCACATCAAATATATGTAGCAAGTTAATTGCATGGCCTCTGATCATTCTGTGATCACCAGACTTGGGCAAGAGAGTGTGCCTAAGGATCCAATTGATTGTAGGCAGCCCTGATAGCAAGTGTTTTACTGACCCAAACTGGTGAGTCTCAAGATCATCTTCAGGAATCTCCTTGTACATGTTTGCCATAGAGTTGTGATCCATCTTGTTCTTGGCATAGACATCCAAGTCATCTTCTTCTTCCTTAGGAGCATTGATCAGATTTGCCCATTCCTCAATAGTTGAGTGGTACCTTGTACCTTCAGACATCCATACTATCCTGCCATCTGGATAGAAGTGTGCTGTGGAGTAGAATTGCATTATGACCTCCTCATTCCACTTTGTGAGCTTCTGCCCAACAAAGTCTGCAACTCCACAAGCACTGAAGCTGTCAAACACACCAGGATAGTGTTCCTCATTTTCCTTGATATACTTCCAGTCGACCCACCTCATTTCACACACTATAGGCTTCTTGTCCAACAACACTGTCTCATAGAAGTCCTGTTGTTCCTTTGTGTGGAACCTGTAATCAACAACAGTCCTTCTCCTGGTAGCATATGGATCTGTCTCTGTCCATTTCCTCAGTCCTGAGTCTCTCCTGATCTTCATGTTCTCAGCCACAGGATGAGCATCATTATGGTCTGGAATCTTGGGTTTGAGCTTCCTCAGGACTTGTCCTTCATCATCTTCATCAACAGCAACTTCAGGCACTGGGGCCTTGTTCTTCTCAGCAGCTGGTATACTCCTGGTATTCCTCTTAGGTGCACTCTTGGGCTTGGAGGCTGCTTTGGGTGCTTCTTTGGGCTTTGATGAAGCAGCCCCAGTCCCGATAGCATCACCCCTAAGCTTCTGGGCCTTAGGTGCTGGTGCAACAACCTCTTCTTCCTCTTCCTCTTCAGAATCTCTCATGATTAAGGATCTCCCAAGAACTCTAGCAGTGGCCTTTTTGATCCTCTCCTTCCTCTTCTTCCCTTCTGCAGTAGCCTCTTTGGGTTCAGATCCCAAAGGGACTTGAGTAGATGCTCTGGCCTTTGACATGGGTTGTCTTCCTGCTGGCCTTTTGATCTTCATCCCTGTCTTAACTGCAGCTGAGCTGTACTCCTTCTTGAGCACTTTCTTCTTTGATGTGGCATCATCCTCAGTGGCCACATAGTCTTCATCCTCAGACTCTGAAGTTTTCTTCTTCCTTGTTCTGGTGGAAGCTTTGGGCAAGTTGCTGGGAGTGCTCCTGCTACCATCATCTGAACTGCTAGAGGGACTAGTGCCCTCACTCAGGTGAACCTGCTCCTCTGACCTATTCTGGCTGTCACTCTGATCAGACATATTGCAAACACTGACAGCAGACCCTGTGAATAGATATAGATGAGATAGAGTGGATGAGCATCACAAAATGCAGAGGTTTTTGCAAAAGAATGAGTCAAAAATTTAGTTTTAGTTTTCCACAGAAAGCATTTCGGATCAACCGATTTGTAAAGTCGTTGATACTGAAGCAGCTGTTGGAACCTAAACTAGTGAACTCGGTCAGACCGAGTCACAGTTCGGTGGCACCAAGACTGCTAGGGTTTCACAAAGTCCTGAACTCGGTCACACCAATTTGCAATTCTCGGTCAGACCGAAAATTACATGTGCAATGGCCTGAGCCGAATCGGTGGTACCGAGTTCCACAACTCGGTGGGTCCGAGATGGTTTCGGCGGAAACCTAACCCTAAATTTTCAATTCAACTCTAATCTATGGAGTGTTTTGACTGGATAGAAGCGTTTCAATCATGGTAAGAATCATAATGAACACAATGTGCTAGGAATCGGACGGGGATAGCACTGTGATCGAGTCCATACCCTAGTTCGGCGATGAACTCGCTACGGCGGCTACGGCGGGGAAGAATTCTGTTGACGGCGGCGGAGAACAACGACAGGAGGCGGCTGGCGACGAGGAGGACGATCCGGAGACCCAGGAGGCAGAGCGAGCTATGCACGGGCGAAGGGGTTTCGGAGAAATTTCCAAAATTTTGCCCGTGAGTATATATAGCCCGACCCTGTCGGTGTGACCGAGTGGAACAACTCGGTGGCACCGAGATTCATAACTGCAAGCAGTTACTGAAACTCGGTGTGATCGAAAGGTTCAAATCAGTTGCACCGAGATTGGAAACCTAGATCGACTTAGTGATCTCGGTATGACCGAAATGGATGAATCGGTCAGACCGAAACGCACAAAGAAGTTTTTGAAGTTTAAGTCTATGACGAATCGGGGACTCCGAGTGCTCCTCACACAGAGTGGTTCGAATATGACTTGATCAAATTTGTGATGTAGCATGAATAGAGTTTGAGACGAGAAAAGCATAGATAGCTAGAGAGGGTTCTTAGGCATTCTTGTCCATCCACTTGGCAAAAGAAAAGAAAACCAATCAATCAAAACAACAAGTGGATGTCCTCGAATGAGTAAAATATGCAATCAACATGCTCACACAATAAAATGGCAATTGAAATATGTGGCAAAGCATGCACAACCAATTCTAGCATCTATCAAACAATTGGCGATGACTAGGTCATCTATATATGAGTATATTGACTTAGGAGTCAAATGAGAACATTTGATCATAGGTCATACTCATCGTTTAAGCACAAGTGGGGTTACCACTTTTACATAAAGCATTTGTTGTGTTCACACCATTAGAGTTGCTTTAGCTCAATTCTTAAAGTAAAGCTCCCCTAGATGTGAGATCCCCCCAAAGAGGGATGAACTAACCTTGGGTTTTGTCGATGATGACTTCATGTAGATGTTGAAGATGTGGATGCTCAATGTTGATGTAGATCATTTGGAGCTATCCATTGGAGTGAGTTGCACTTTCAATACCTATACGGGTTAGTCCCACAAGGAACAAACAAGGATATCCATAGACATAAAGTGATGCACACACAAGATGATGTCTATGAAAGCTTTTAGGTTACCTTGTCCCTTGTCTTACCAACAAGAGGGTTTGTGACTCCTTGAACTAGTGCAAGATGTGGAAGTTGATTGCACTTGTTCTTGCCAAGATGATAAGAGTGAAGTATGTTGGCGGAGTCACCCTCAAGAACTCTCTAGTTCTTCTTCGGGATCCACACCATCTTGATGGGAATCCTCGGTGTTGTAGTTGTACTTAATGAAGTGGAACTTGAAGTAGTCTTGGGAACCCACTTGACCAAGGCCTTAGGAGATTCTTCAAATGCATCAATTTCCTCTTGAAGCTTGTCCTGCCTTTTTTCTTGTGGTCTTGTGGTGGAAGATCATCTTGAGCTTGTGTACCTTTGAGAGAAGTAGGATCATACTTCTCTTGTTGAGGAACAAACTTCGTCTTGGGGTATTGATCTTCTTCCCACTCAACTCCATTGGCATTGAACTTTCGTTCAAAACCAACACCTTGATTCTTCCGGTGCCTTCCTTGCTTGCGTACAATTTCCTTGAATTGCTTACTTCCGGCAAGGCTCTTGTAAACACCTTCCTCTATAATTCCCTTCAATAAGCTATTTTCTTGCTCAAGTGTAACTTGGCTAAGAGAATCAATAGTGGAATCAAGAGAACTACTAGAAGCAATAATATTGGATTTAGCATGATTATTGTTACTACTAGAGGAAGAATCTTTCTTGTTCTTGTTACTAGACTTGACTTGAGGCATGTAAGTGGATAAGAGTAAACGCTTGGCAATGTAAGAAGAACCTTTCTTACGAAGATCATCATTGATTGCTTTTAAGAACTCATGCTCTTGCTCAAGGTTGAGCTTTTCAAAGCGCAATTCCTCATGAGTCCTTAAAAGTTCTCGATGATCTCCTAAAATAGTTTCATGAGCTAACTTAAGAGTGTTTAGTTCTTTAGTTAGAGACTCAATCTTCTCCTTATCATTGTCATTCGTTTTATCTTGATTAGCATGATTAATTGACGTTTCATCATAGTATTCATCACTAGAGTTGTCAACAAGTAAATCATCATCACCTAACAAGTCATCTTCATCACTATTGAAATCAACATACTCGGGGTGTGATACCTTTGGGCCTTTAGCCATTAAGCATGTTCCAACTCCTTCATTTGGTGAGTCAAATATGTCGTAGGAGTTGGTTGTCACAAGTGCTAGACCGGCAACACCTTCATCTTGAGTATATTTGGAGTCGGAGTGATAGCTTCTCTCGGAGTGGTTGTCGGAGTCGGAGCCGGATACCCATTCACCAACATGAGCTTGATGTCTTCGTTTTGTGTAGCTCCTTGATGACTTGTCCTTTCTTTCCGAATCCTTGCTTCTCCGTGAGGGTCTTCATTCATAATGATCATCTGTACTCCTTCTTTCTCTAGATGGTGATTCTTCTCTTCTACTTCTTCTCTTGTAGGGGGCCGCACACTCATTGGAATAGTGTCCGGGCCTTCCACAGTTGTAGCAATTTCGCTCTCGACTAGAAGATCTTTTGTCATTGTAGGACCTTGACTTGGAGCTTCTCTCTTTGCTTCTACTCTTGTAGAACTTGTTGAAGTTCTTCACCATTAAGTTCAATTCTTCATTGAAGGTTTGTTTCTCACTCGATGATGTGGGGGATTCACATGAGGCTTTGTAATCACCACTTGATTTGTTGTGAAGTTCCTCTTTATCCTTGAGTGACATCTCATGAGCAACAATTCTTTCGATGACTTCCGTTGGCTTGAGATCTTTGTAATTGGGCATCATTTGGATCAATGTGCACACAGTATCATATTTTCCATCCAAGGCTCTTAGGATCTTCTTGATGATGAATCTATCGGTCATCTCTTCACTCCCTAAGCCGGCAATCTCATTTGTGATAAGAGCAAGCCTAGAGTACATTTCAGCGACACCTTCACCATCCTTCATTTTGAACTTGTCAAGTTGACTTTGAAGCACATCCAATTTGGATTCCTTGACGGAGTCGGTACCTTCGTGCATATCAATCAAAGTATCCCAAATTTCCTTTGCATTCTCAAGACGACTGATTTTGTTGAATTCTTCGGGGCACAATCTGTTGAAGAGGATATCACAAGCTTGAGCATTGTATTGCAACATCTTCAACTCTTCCGCGGTAGCTTCACGGTTCGGTTCTTTCCCATCAAAGAATTCACCTTTCAAGCCAATACACACAATAGCCCAAACAACGGGGTTATGTCCAAGAATATGCATTTTCATCTTATGCTTCCAACTAGCAAAATTAGTGCCATCAAAGTAAGGACCTCTACGGTGATAATTTCCCTCGCTAGACGCCATACTCTCCTAGGTTGTGAAACCAAGGCTATGATCACCAAAAGCTATGGAAATCAAAGCAAATGGAGACCAGAGCTCTGATACCACTTGTAGGATCGAAAGTATGTCTAGAGGGGGGGTGATTAGACTACTTGACCAAATAAAATCTAGCCTTTTCCCAATTTTAGTTCTTGGCAGATTTTAGCTATCTTAGCACAAGTCAAGCAATCTCCACACAATTCAAGCAAGCATGCAAAAGAGTATATGAGCAGCGGAAAGTAAAGCATGCAACTTGCAAGAATGTAAAGGGAAGGGTTTGGAGGATTCAAACGCAGTTGGAGACACGGATGTTTTTGTCGTGGTTCCGATAGGTGGTCCTATCGTACATCCACGTTGATGGAGACTTCAACCCACGGAGGGTAACGGTTGTGCGAGTCCACGGAGGGCTCCACCCACGAAGGGTCCACGAAGAAGCAACCTTGTCTATTCCATCACGGCTGTCGCCCATGAAGGACTTGCCTCACTAGCGGTAGATCTTCATGAAGTAGGCGATCTCCTTGCCCTTACAAACTCCTTGGTTCAACTCCACAATCTTGTCGGAGGCTCCCAAGTGACACCTAGCCAATCTAGGAGACACCACTCTCCAAGAAGTAACAAATGGTGTGTAGATGATGAACTCCTTGCTCTTGTGCTTCAAATGATAGTCTCCCCAACACTCAACTCTCTCTCTCTCACAGGATTTGGATTTGGTAGAAAGAATATTTGAGTGGAAAGCAACTTGGGGAAGGCTAGAGATCAAGATTCATATGGTTGGAATGGAATATCTTGACCTCAACACAAGTGTAGGTGGTTCTCTCTTAGAAAATGTATATTGGAAGTGTAGGTATGTTCTGATGGCTCTCTCCATGAATGAAGAGTGGGTGGAGGGGTATATATAGCCTCCACACAGAATCTAACCATTACACACAATTTGCCAACCTCGGTGGGACCGAATGGTTAAACTGGGTCGGACCGATTCAGCAAACCTAGTGACCGTTAGGATTTTCGGTGGGACTGAGATGCAACTCGGTAGGACCGATATGGTTAGGGTTAGGGCATAACGTAATCTTGGTGTGACCGATTACACAAACTCGGTGGGACCGATTTTGGTAATAAGCTAACCAGAGAGTTGGTCAGGTAAACTCAGTGGGACCGATTCGCTCATCTCGGTGAGACCTAAATGCTACAAAAGGGAAACAGAGAGTTTACATTGCAATCTCGGTGGGACCGATCGCTCATCTCGGTAAGACCGAAACGTTACGAAGGGAAACAGAGAGATTACAATCCCATCTCGGTGAGACCGAGATCCCTATCGGTGAGACCGATTTGCCTAGGGTTTGTGGCAGTGGCTATGAAATTTGAAACTCAGTGGCGCCGGATAGAAAGAATCAGTGGGGCCGAGTTTGACTTTTGGTTTAGGTCATATGTGGATGTGGGAAGGTAGTTGAGGATTTTGGAGCATATCACTAAACATTTTGAGCAAGCAAGCCATTAAGCAACACCTCATCCCTCCTTGATAGTATTGGCTTTTCCTATAGACTCAATGTGATCTTGGATCACTAAAATATAAAATGTAGAGTCTTGAGCTTCAAGCTTGAGCCAAACTTTTTTTCCTTAGAATTTTGAGGGATCCACTTTCCTCATCCATGCCATGCCATTCATTGAGCTTTTCCTGAAATATTAATCTTGGAATAATGTTAGCTCAATGAGCTATATGTTGCTAGGAATTACCAAAACCACCCAGGGATAGTTGCACTTTCTGTTGAGCTATTCTCCTCCATCTTGTAGGCAAAGTACTTGTCAGAGGTCTCATACCTCTCGACCCGGGCATGAGTCTGAGATACCAATTTCAACTCTTAGAATATCTTATATGTTCCGTGGCGTTCAAAACGTTTTTGACGTCCCGGTTCTAAGCCGTAAAGCATGGTGCACTAAACTATCAAGTAGAAATCATACCGAGCTTTGTCAAACGTTCATAACGTCTGTATCTGCTCCTGCAATAGGTCTGTCATCTAGCGGTGCATCAAGGACATAATACTTCTGTGCATCAATGAGGATAACCCTCAGATCATGGAGCTAGTCTGCATCATTGCTACTAACATCTTTCAACTTATTTTTCTCTAGGAACATATCAAAAATAAACGGGGAGCTAAATCGCAAGCTATTGATCTACAACATAGATATGCAAATACTATCAGGACTAAGTTCATGATAAATTAAAGTTCAATTAATCATATTACTTAAGAACTCCCACTTAGATAGACATCCCTCTAGTCATCTAAATGATCACGTGATCCAAATCAACTAAACCATGTCCGATCATCATGTGAGATGGAGTAGTTTTCAATGGTGAACATCACTATGTTGATCATATCTACTATACGATTCACGCTCGACCTTTCGGTCTCCAGCGTTCCGAGGCCATATCTGCATATGCTAGGCTCATCAAGTTTAACCCGAGTATTTCTACGTGTGCAAAACTGGCTTGCACCCGTTGTATGTGAACGTAGAGCTTATCACACCCGATCATCACGTGGTGTCTCGGCACGATGAACTTTGGCAACGGTGCATACTCAGGGAGAACACTTGTACCTTGAAATTTAGTGAGAGATCATCTTATGATTCTACCGTCAATCAAGCAGAATAAGATGCATAAAGGGTAAACATCACATGCAATCAATATAATTGATATGATATGGCCATCACCATCTTGTGCCTTTGATCTCCATCTCCAAAGCACTGTCATGATCACCATCATCACCGGCACGACACCTTGATCTCCATCGTAGCATCGTTGTCGTCTCGCCAACTATTGCTTCTACGACTATCGCTACCGCTTAGTGATATAGTAAAGCAATTACAGGGCGATTGCATTGCATACAATAAAGCGACAACCATATGGCTCCTGCCAGTTGTCGATAACTCCGTTACAAAACATGATCATCTCATACAATAAAATTTAGCATCATGTCTCGACCATATCACATCACAACATGCCCTGCAAAAACAAGTTAGACGTCCTCTACTTTGTTGTTGCAAGTTTTACATGGCTGCTACGGGGTGAGCAAGAACCGTTCTGTGACACCCCGAGACCGGCGCTCCAGATGCCTTCCATGTTTTCCATGATTCGTCGTGTGAATTGTTTGGTTCGTTGCTTTCATTTTTGTATCATGTGCATTGCATCATGTCTTCTTGCACCTCTTCTTAAAACTCAACTAAACAAATTGCATGGATCTTTGGTCCATTTAAATTGAGGGAACTCACATGGTGGTTTCTCTTTAAAACATATACTCCCAATATTGTTAGGGAGCTATAATAAATATTCCATTCTTATGGAATCAACCAAAACACACTTGCATCTTTCTCTTGCCACCAATCCCTATCAAAGTGCATCACCCCCATCACTAGTTTCTTCTTTCAATTCTCACCCGTTTATTGCATGTGGCATTCTCCTTTTTCATAAAATGTTCAACTTTTCCCTATAAATACTAGACCATGCCAAGACCACCTCCTCCATTTTCAGGTCTTTTGGAAGTGTTTTGGTTGGGCTAAGGATTTATTTGAGTTTGAGTTATTTTCAAACTTGCATAAAATTTCAGCCTCTAAAAAATTGCCAAGGCATTTTATTCAAATACTAGTTAAATCTAGGATCCCGGGGACATTTTTTTATATCTTCCATATTATTGCCAAGCCCCGGATTCTTTTCTCTTTGATCCTATCATTTAAAAAAAACTAAGAGAGAGAGAGCCCAGCCAGGTCTCTGGCCACCTGGGCCTCCCAACCATCCTCGCGGCCCATCCTTCCTATCCCTAGGCCCATCTCCCACAGCCCACCTGCTCTAACCCTAGGCACAACCAAACCCTCTCCCTCGCGTCGCCAGAGACAGCGAGCACTGCTGCCTTGCTTGACCCCCCTCCTTCTCTCGATCTCTCTCTCGTGCCCGATCCCATCTCCCTCTCGGTCCCTCCCTCGCTCGAGCCCTCCAGGCTCCTCCCATGGCGCCCGCATCCCTCTTCACCTCCTCGCCTCCCCGCCGCATGGCCCGGCGCCAGCGCCACTGCTGCTTCGTCGCCCATGCCGCCATGGCCCTCCTTGCGCCTCTACTTCCTCACCTACGGCTCCGCCGCCCCATGTCCACCTCACAGGCTTTGCCTCTGCCTCGCCGGCCTGCGACGCCGCCGCCAACCTCCAACAGGAGCCTGCAACCCCTACGCCTCCTCCCGCGCCCATTCCCGGCGCCACGGGGCCGCTGCTACGTCATCTACTCGCAAGCCCGCCGGGCACCGGTGCCATTGCAGACCGCCGCCAAGCACCATCCCGCTCCTCTGCCTCCCAGCTTCGTCCGCTGTGACATTCGGCCGCCGTGCTGCCATGTTGCTGCGCCACCGGCCTCGACCTTCGCCTCCCCCGGCTCCTCTACCTCGCCGCCGAGCACCTGCAGCCGCCATGGATGAGTTCTCCCACGACCACGCCCTCTGCTTCGACCCTGCAGCGTCGTTTGTCTCCTCTCTACTTCGTCGTGGGCTGCAACCTGCACCAAGGCCTAGCGAGCCCCTGCTCCTTCCCTTGCTGCCCGCAAGACCGAGGCATGAACAACCCTCTTCGTTGACCGCCAAGACCTAGACGTGGTGTTGCTTCGTTTGGTTCATCCCAAGCCTCGGTAGACCCGGGGTCACACTGCACTTACCATTGTCGTTCTGTTACATCTTCGTGAAGTCCGAGATTGCCAAGTACGTGGACACGCCAAGTTCCGCTCCGTACGTGTATGACTACACCCGGTGATGCGACAAGTACCCCAACAACGTGTGCGACTACACCCGATGATGCTACAAGTACCCCGACAACGTGTACATCTACTCTGTCAAGACCGGACCGACAAGTACCCCAACGTCGTGTGTACAACTACCATCGACATGTACGACTACTTCATGAACGTGTACCCGATGACCCCGGAGACCTATGTTGTGCCAAGCACCTCCATGATGATCCCGAACATCTACGAAAACGTTGTACAACTACTACCGTGGCCGAAGACCTGTTGAGGGAGTCCTGGATTAGGGGGTCTCCGGACAGCCGGACTATCTCCATTGGCCGGACTGTTAGACTATGAATATACAAGATTGAAGACTTCGTCTCGTGTCCGGATGGGACTCTACTTGGCGCGGAAGGCAAGCTAGGCAATACGTATATGAATATCTCCTCCTTTGTAACCGACCTTGTGTAACCCTAACCCTCTCCGGTGTCTATATAAACTGAAGGGTTTTTAGTCCGTAGGACAACAATCACAACATACAATCATACCATAGGCTAGCTTCTAGGGTTTAGCCTCTCTGATCTCGTGGTAGATCTACTCTTGTACTACCCATATCATCAATATTAATCAAGCATGACGTAGGGTTTTACCTCCATCAAGAGGGCCCGAACCTGGGTAAAACATCGTGTCCCCTGCCTCCTGTTACCATCCGGCCTAGACGCACAGTTCGGGACCCCCTACCCGAGATCCGCCGGTTTTGACACCGACATTGGTGCTTTCATTGAGAGTTCCGCTGTGCCGTCACCACCAGGAAGGACGTCTCATCCCATCTTTAAAGACGACACTATTGCTGAGGGAGCTTTGGCTATCGGCCAAACTCTCCGGCTAGGTGGTTTTCTTATGACCGCCTGTTCGGCCGCTGCGCCGACGATGACTTCTCGGGTCATCGAAAGCAATCTTCACGTTAACTCGGAACTCGCCGAGCAGTTAGATCCCATGGAGCTCTCTTCCCTGAATGAGCTCTTGGATCGCATCGCCGCCCTGGGAATTGCTACAGACTACGATCAGATTGGGCCTAAACCCGATCTGAGAGTGATCAACTCTCCCCAGGTCACCCATCACGTTGCAGTGGTGGAGGAACAATGCGGCAACCCTTCATCTATCTTAAGGACTAGCTATGTTCGGATTCCCGATCCCTCCAAGCCGGATACCCGCGGAGGGGAGGACGTCGCTCAAGGCCTGAACCTAGAATCAGGCAACGGGCTAGATTTATCAGAAAACATCCAAGAATCCAAACTTTCAAGTTCGGAAACTCCTTGCCCCCTGAGTCTCAGATTGGGTAAGGATTCGGATTCAATTCCACCCACCCACCCAAACATACGCGATCTATCCCAAATTAGGCAAGAGCCCGAAGAAACAGTACACTATTACTGGGCCAGATTCCTCCTGGTCATGAACAGGATAAAGGACTGCCGCGAGGAAGACGCAATTTCATTCTTCTGCAATAATTGCACGGACAAGGGAATCCTCAACGCCATAAGTCGCCGCGAAATTACATGCTTTGCCGACTTGGTGTCCATAGTACGAAAGTACTGTGCGATGGAAAGCGCCTGAAAAACCAAAATAAAATTTTGGGATAATCCGGCCCTGAATACAAACCCAGTCCGAAATAAAAGGGTGCATTATCACAATACACCTGGGTTAACTACCAAAAAGCAAAAGCCCTCTGCGGGGCAAGGAACCGTACTGGAGGGATGACTCAACGGACCCTGCAAAATTCATAGTGCAGCGGATGCAATACCAACGCACAGCCTTAGAGCATGTTGGATACTCCGGCAGGTGGCCAAAAGTGGTGAGGATCTACTCCTCCCAAAAACCACCGAGCACCATCCTGTGGAGAACAATACGGTGTTAATGGTCTTTGAGACCTTCACGTCAAATAATAGACGCAAGTGAACACTCCGCAGCATGGCCGAAATCTGCCACATAGCAGAAATAAATCCTTGGAGTGACACGGCTATTACCTTCAATGCCAATGACGAACCCAAATTCCGAACAGCCCGAGCACCAGCCGCACTGGTCCTCAGTCCAATCATGGACGGCTTTCGACTCACCAAGGTACTCATGGACGGCGGTAGCGGATTAAACCTCATCTATGAGGAAACTCTTCAAAAGATGGAAATAGACTGGAGCCGCATTGAGCAAAGTAGCACAACCTTTAGAGGAATCATCCCCAGTCGAGAAGCACGCTGTGCTGGGAAAATCACACTAGATGTGGTATTCGGCACACCGGATAATTATAGGTCCGAAGAAATTACATTCCAAGTGGCCCCGTTCAGCAGCGGATACCACACTCTACTAGGGCGGGAGGCGTTTACAATCTTCCAAGCCATACCCCATTACGGGTACATGAAGCTCAAAATGCCCGGGCCCAACGAAATCATCACTCTTGCTAGTGATCCGAACATAGCACTCCGCGCCGAGAATAAGACAGCCGCACTGGCCCTCGAGGCACTATCCGAAGCCCTAGCAGCCGAGGAACTAACTGCGCTGCGCTCCATGGTGAAGAGGGACGATGTGATACTCGATAAAAGATCCAAGTCCACCTCCTTTAAACCGGCGGATGAAATAGTAAAATTCCAAGTCCATCCAACGGACCCTACAAAAATAGCTTCCATCGGGGCACAATTAAACCCTGATGTCGATGCCGCACTGCGAGAGTTCCTAAGCGAGAACTGGGACATTTTTGCCTGGCACCCTTCAGACATGCCAGGAATCCCACGCAGGCTGGCTGAGCACAGCCTAAATATCCTAAAAGGATTCAAGCCAGTCAAGCAGGCTCTTCGACATTTCTCCGAGCCTAAGAGACAAGCCATGGGAGAGGAACTAGCCAAGCTATTGGAGGCCGGATTCATCAGAGATATAAAACATCCAGACTGGCTAGCAAACCTGGTGATGGTACCAAAGAAGGACAAATCCTGGCGCTTGTGCGTCGATTTTAAGGACCTTAACAAGGCCTGCCCAAAGGATCACTTCCCCCTCCCCCACATCGATCAAATCATAGATGCTACCGCAGGACATGATTCATTGTGTTTCCTCGACGCATACTTCGGCTACCATCAAATTAAAATGGCGGAGCCAGACCAAGCCGCAACGGCATTCATCACACCATACGGCCCATTCTGCTTCAACACAATGCCCTTCGGGCTCAAAAATGCCGGCGCAACATATCAGCGCATGATTCAGACATGTCTGGCAAACTAGATCGGCAAAACAGTGGAGGCATACGTGGATGATGTGGTCGTTAAAACCAAGCATGTCGAAACTCTAGTAGACAACTTGAGGCTCACATTCGACAACCTCCGAACATATGCCATCAAGCTCAATCCGAAAAAATGCGTTTTCGGCGTACCAGCCGGAAAGCTCCTGGGATTCATTGTCTCCAATAGAGGTATTGAAGCTAATCTGGCCAAAATCCAAGCGTTGTCACAGTTGGCTACCCCAACAGACCTCAAGCAAATACAAAAATTGACTGGATGCGTGGCGGGTCTAAGCCGCTTTATCTCCCGCTTGGGAGAAAAGGCATTACCCCTTTATCGCCTCCTCCGACGCACCGAACACTTCGAGTGGACGGATGCCGCCTCGGCCAGACTCAACGAAATAAAAGCCATATTGGCAACAAACCTAGTCCTGGCCGCGCCAAACATTGGCGAACCAATGCTATTATACATTGCGGCAACTCATCAAGTAGTAAGCGTAGTGCTCGTCGTCGAGCCATAAGTGGACGGACACAAATTCCCCCATCAAAAGCCGGTTTACTATGTGTCCACGGTCCTTACTCCATGCAAATCACGGTACCTGCATTATCAAAAGATAGTGTATGCGGTATTTATGGCATCCCGGAAGGTGCGACACTACTTTCAAGAGTGTTCGATAACGGTAGCCTCAGAAGTACCACTTAACGATATTATAAACAACCGCGACGCGACGGGCCGGATTGCCAAATGGGCCATTGAGCTCCTCCCGTTCGACATAACTTACAAGCCACGACGAGCTATTAAGTCAGAAGTTTTGGCTGACTTCGTCGCTAAGTGGACGGAAGCCGAACTCCCTAAAGAGTATGGCACATATTCAAACTGGATCATGCACTTCGACGGCTCCAAAATGTTGGCTGGTCTGGGGGCTGGCGTCGTTTTGACGTCCCCAACATGAGATACCGTTCAATACGTACTACAGATAATGTATACGGACTCCAACAACGCAGCCGACTATGAGGCCCTTCTACATGGTCTCCGGATGGCAGTATCCATGGGCATTCAATGCCTAAAAGTGTGCTGGGATTCAAACCTCGCGATATCCCAAATAAATGGAGACTTCGATGCCAAGGATCCGAAAATGGCAGCTTATCGCAATGCCGTCCTAAAAATGTCAGCTCGGTTCGAGGGGCTCGAATTTCACCATGTGGCTCGGGAAAACAATCAGGCGGCGGATATCCTCGCCCGCATCGGCGCAAAACGCGACGCGGTCCCTCCCAACATATTTCTGGAACGGCTCTTCAAGCCATCCGTAGCATGGGAAGGGGACACCGGTAACAACAGTCCGGACCTGACCAAAATACCCGATACCAAACTCTCTGACACAATCGGAGGCTCCACCACCGAAATAACACATTCAGCCCACAAAATAATGGCCATTATTGCCCCGTGGACAGAACCATTCCTGGCCTACCTAACTAGGCAGGAACTTCCGGAGGACCAAAATGAGGCACGCTACATAGTGCGGCGATCCAAGGCCTACAGGGTCCATGAGGGAGAATTGTACAAAAAAAGCGCTACCGGAGTCCTTCAAAGGTGCATCTCCGAAGAGGAAGGGCGGAACCTTTTGGCAAAAATTCACGCCGGACTCGGCGGTCATCACGCCGCAGCCCGAGCTCTTGTAAGCAAGGCCTTCCATACAGGATTCTATTGGCCAACGGCCCAGGCAGATGCACATGACTTGGTTCAACGTTGCGCCGGTTGCCAGCTCTTTGCAAATCAAAGCCACATGCCACCCACCGCCCTCCAAACGATCCCCATTACATGGCCCTTCGCGGTCTGGGGGCTTGACATGGTTGGACCCCTTAAAGGAGGAACCCACAAGAAAAAATACTTATTGGTCATGGTGGATAAATTCACCAAATGGATAGAGGCTAAACCGGTTAAAACAGCCGAATCCGGACCGATGATAGATTTCATATCCGGGGTTGTACACCGTTACGGCGTCCCCCACAGCATCATCACTGATAACGACACGAACTTCACGACCGACGAGGTAAAACTCTGGTGCAGCAAAATGGGCATCAAGCTTGATTATGCTTCAGTCTATCATCCATAAACCAACGGTCAAGTCAAACGAGCAAATGGTCTTATAATGAGCGAAATTAAACCCAGATTAGTGCGCTCCTTAACGGAGTCTGACACGCACTGGGTAGAGGAGCTCGACTCCGTACTCTGGGGGCTGCGGACCACGCCGAATCGTAGTACCGGATATACACCGTTTTTATGGTGTACGGCGCAGAGGCAGTCCTGCCCTGTGACATAATTCATGACTCACCTCGAGTGCGCATGTACGAATAAAGAGAAGCCGAGCTCGATCGGCAGGACAGTCAGGACACCTTGGAGGAAGAGCGCGACGTAGCCAAAGCCCATTCCGCATTTTACCAGCAACAGGCTCGCAGATACCAAAGCAGAGAAGTACGGGCCAAAACTTATAACATTGACAAACTAGTTCTACGGCTGCCGGATAAGAAAAAGAACAAGCTCGAGCCTAAATGGGAAGGTCCCTTCATTATCGACCAAGTTCTGACCGGTGGAGCGTACCGACTGCGGGATGCATCAACTAGTCGACTCGAGCCGAACCCATAGAACGCAGCCATGCTTCGAAGATTCTACGCTTAGCATCGGACTCTATGTTAGTCCCCTCCCTTTGTCCATTTTCTGCATATGCATCGTCTGTCTTGTTTCCCTTTCTATCTTTTATTTCTTTAGGCCTTCAAGGGTCACCTTTTGCCTCACTCGTACATTACAGATGCGCTAGCCGCACTCTTCATACCTGGGGGCTTCTTTCACAGAAGCTTAAGTTATTTTCCTGGGCCTCACACCCAACACATGTGTTATACTTCCGCATGTAGCTTTTTTCACCATTATATGCATCGATATGACTTCAGTTTTGGCCAAGCTGGGTTGCCTGGCTCTTATATTTATGCCCTACATTCCCGTTAATTCGGCTAGGGCATAAGGGGAGCACCTCTGTGATTGTTACCGCCGGGTCAGCCGGACGTGTATCTCAGACTGGGTGAAGCCGAAAGCTAGCATTCTTAAGGAAATATTCGGTCGGTGAATAAAAGATGACCTTTATTATTCATATCTGCCCCCAGATGATTTTTCTGCGCTTCTTATCGCAGTCCAAACATGCACTTTAGGGCATGCTTACCCAGGGAAAGGAACCCTTAACGAAACTATTCTTCCTGGAAGATGTTTCTTACTACCCATGTAATATAACATAACTAGTTGGGCACTTGTCTAATAAAGCACTAATGACCCCTACGCCTCGTCTCCATGCATGCCCCGGTTCTTACATAACCGAGAGGGTATTCGGATACACTCCGGACTGTCGGGTCCCGAGGTTGAAGCAAAAAGGTCCGCCATGACAAACAATCAACAATCCAGCTAGAAGGCATTATACATGTCACTTTAAAATTACATAGTCAATTTGACTGGTTGAATTCCTCTTCAATACCATCCAACAGGCTGTCTAGTCTACAGTCCTGTTGGGAATACTTTGCGGCCAATTCTACTTGGCCATACACTAAGCTCACAGGGATCTCCTTCCCATCGGGCCCCACAGGTCCGACTTCGGCCATGTGGTTCGGGTCAGCCTTCGTGTAACGTGTCTTCACCATCGCCCAGGCTTCCCTGGCGCCCTGACGGCAGGCCGATATCTTCCATAATCAGAAGTGCCGCCGCGCTCCCTTTAGCTTTTCTGCAAGCTCTCCAAGGCCTTCGGGTATGGAGATGGATGGCCACAAGGCTTGGGCGACGCCTTGCATCACCTGCCGAACTCGTTCGTGCAGCTGTGAGAGCTCAGGAAGAAGGTCACCCGTTGAACCGGGCATTTCCTCGGCAGGACGACCTGTTAGCATACCTACAGACATAACTCTGTCAGCCAGCTTCCTCGTCGAACTCTTTTTCAAAGTTTGTTCAAGCACTTACTAAATATGCCGCATCGAAGTCGCCGATTTTCCTTAACAGAGTCCGATAGTTGGGCGCGAACATCTTGTAGTTCCACGCCCAGCTTGGTGTTGGCATCTTGGAGATCATTTTTCTCCTGCCTCACCCTCGTAAGCACGTTCTCACCGGCCTTTAGCTGGCATATGAGCTGTTGCTTATCCGGATTTACTCCAGCGTCATCTGCAATTTTATCATCAGATCTGCATATACGCCGCATTCTATATGATACTTATCATTCAAAAGATATGTTACCAGAGGGGGTCTCTTTGGGCTCCCCTGCTGCAGCCAGTGCGGCCTGAAGTTGGGCTTTGCACTCTTCCAGCTCCTGGGACAGTTGAGTATTCTTTTCTGTAAGAACCTGCATAACAAATGATCCTTAAATCAGTTATCCTAACTGTTTCAAGTCTCAGGGGCTACTGATATATATAATCATCAAATTTTCTCACCCGTATGTCTTTTACATACTGCTCCGTGGCTCTGGCTAGACCATTTTGAGCAGCACGGAGGTGCGCGTCTCCCGAGTTGAAGGCATTCAATGCCTCTTGGGAGAAACAAGCGTCACGAAGAACAGTCCGGTGACGCCTGTGGTTCATGGCACTTTCCACCTCGGAATTGGTGGCGGATAGTTTGTCCGCATCCTCTGTCGGAGGAGCGCCCGACGCACGCCTCATATTCGTTCCCGCCTCCAAATCTGGCCTTGGAGCCTGGCTGGTGGAGGCGCGATTGGTAGCCTCTCCGGGTATAGTCCGGCGATCGCTCTTTTTCCTGAAAGAAGGCATGGGCGTTAGTATGCCTCTGAATAATGGCTTACAATAAAGACGGCGCGCCATACCGTTGCGCCGGTGTCTCAATCCGGACTGCGGGTCTTTTCAGCCCGCCTGGCCTCGCGGCCCCTTGTTGGCTAGTTGCCACAGGCTCGGCCTTCCGCCCCGAGGACCTCCCCTGCAAAACTCGACTGTTATACGGCGATCAAAAACACGCAAGGACGGATCCCTTTTTGAACTATTGGGACTTCGGTCTCAGTCACCTGTGAGGCTGGAACTAGCCCAGGGTAATCAGCCGTAATGGCCACCAAAGCATTGTCATTACTCGCTTGGTAAAATACCCCATCGATCAGCTCCACAGATATGTCCGGATCCTCCTGGGAGGCCGGGTCAAGGGACCGTCCAGGGTCCTCGGGTTGTGGAGGAGGGTTTTTTATCTACTTTACAGCCTGGCACAGCTCCTGCGATGAAATCACTAGAATGAATACTTAACTACGGGAATACGAAATGGATGGGCGATAAAAAGTCTCCACTTACCCAGCTCGGAGGATTGTACATAGAAAATCCGCCCTGCGGGTTGACACGAAGGAATTCCTCCTCTTCTCCCTTGTACAAAGTGGATAAGATCTTTATTAGATCAGCAGCCGATCCCGGCCCTTTGCGGCCGTGGCGGGTGGCGTCATCCTCCCCGTTGAAATCCCACATGGGGTGGCCTCTATACTGAAGCGGCTGCACCCCTGCATGATGCATGTGGCCATGACCTCGATCATGGTCAATCCGGATCGAGCTAAAAAACTTATCCGGCTCATCAGGTAAAGAATGTCCCTGTCATCTTCCTCCAGGGAGCTCCGTGGACACCAGCTCCGGCGCTTCTTCAAAGGGGCGTTGTCAAATTCAGGAAGGCAGATCCGAATAGGATCTGGGAGGGGGACGTCTTCTATATAAAACCATTTTGAAGGCCAGTCTTCGGACGTCTTCTTTGGGGTCCCGGACAGGTATCCGGTCCCAGCAATACGCCACACTTCGGCTTCGCCCACTTGATATATTGACCCCTTCTGAGAACGGGGCACAAGGCAGAATAGCTTCTTCCACAGAGCAAAATGAGCTTCACAGCCCAAAAACAACTCGCAAAGGGCTACGAATCACGCGATATGCAGCACAGAGGCAGGCGTAAGGTTGTGCAACTGGAGGCCGTAGAACTCCAGGAGCCCCCGGAGAAACGAATGAATTGGAAATCCAAGCCCTCTTACCAAATAAGGGACAAGGCAAACCTGCTCTCCCTTGGAGGGATTGGGAAGGCTCTCCGCTTGCTCTCCGCCATTATAGGTGGCAAGCCCGGCTCGAACCGGGACTAGGTACGCTGGGGGAAGAAATCCCTTGGACTGAAGCATCACTAATTTGCTGTGCGGGACGAAACATCTCTCCCAATCTCCAGGCTTGGAGCTAGGGGTGCGAGAGGAGGAGCTGCATCGACCGGCCATGATGGAATGGATCTCTGTCCGGTGCGCTCCGATGAAGGCTCGCCAAGGGAGGATGGTGTGATTTGGATCTGAATCCTCGTCTTTTTAAATAGGCGGCTCATTCACACAGCTAGGGGGGTAAATGTGAAAACACCCTGGCTCTTCACGTTCGCTCGACACGTGGAAAGTGGACATTATTGGGCGTAGAAGCCAAGGGGTACAAACATTCACAAGAAACCGGACATTATTTCGACAGGTACACAGAATTTGGAGAGGAACCCGCCTTGCAATGGCGAAGACAATACTGCGCACCGGACTCATCGTCATTGAAGCCTGGTTCGGGGGCTACTGGGTGAGTCCTGGAGTAGGGGGTCTCTGGACAGCCGGACTATCTCCATTGGCCGAACTGTTAGACTATGAAGATACAAGATTGAAGACTTCGTCTCGTGTCCGGATGGGACTCTACTTGGCGTGGAAGGCAAGCTAGGCAATACGTATATGGATATCTCCTCCTTTGTAACCGACCTTGTGTAACCCTAACCCTCTCCGATGTCTATACAAAACCGAAGGGTTTTTAGTCCGTAGGACAACAATCACAACATACAATCATACCATAGGCTAGCTTCTAGGGTTTAGCCTCTCTGATCTCGTGGTAGATCTACTCTTGCACTACCCATATCATCAATATTAATCAAGCATGACATAGGGTTTTACCTCCATCAAGAGGGCCCGAACCTGGGTAAAACATCGTGTCCCCTACCTCCTGTTACCATCCAACCTAGATGCACAGTCGGGACCCCCTACCCGAGATCCGCCGGTTTTGACACCGACACCTGTGTACAACTACCGTTGCCGAAGGCCTCGAGTGAATGTCTACCCACATCATGTATTTGACCAAGTTCGATGACGACCTCCGAAGAACTCGGATTCACCAAGTTCTACTACCGTCGCCCCCGATAACCTTGGATTCGTCAAGTACCTCTCCGAAAACGAACGTGTACCACTACTTCTACTACCGTCGCAAGAACGACTACTTTCTCTAGGAACCCGAACCGCTCCGAGAATGCACCCGTGGAAGGTATAACCGCTGGACGACGCCCGTGGACAAATGCTTGTGTTGTATGAGATGCATCCTATGTTTGCACCATGGTCGAATCGCTGCTTGCTCGGTCCTCCTCATTTGCTGCTAACCCGTGGGAACCCAGTTACCGGGATCACCTCACATCTTGCATGACACACTCACGTCACTTTTCCTTTTGCACCGGTATCTCCATGAGCTACCGGAACCGATATGTTGTCATGGCACCATTTTCGGATTCGTTGCCGTGGCACCCCTTTTGTTTCTGCCACGATGACTAATGCTTCATATAATGCTCTTATCAACATTTTCATAAATACTGCATAAAACTTGCACATGTCATTCTCATCATGATAATAACATTTAAATGTTTAAAATTGTTGTTGCACCAAATTGCTAAATGCATATGGGGATTTACCGGAATTGTCGTTTGTTATTTCCGGCCTCATTTAAACTTGCCTAAATGTTTAGTTTATGTATGCTTCACCTCTTGCCATGCTAACCAACATTTAATATTGTTGAGTACATAAACGGGAGAGAACTAAATAAGTCATGTGGTGTTTCGTCAATATGCAATGGATTTGCATATTGAGCTCCACTTAATTTGTAGTATTGTTTGTTGCATTTTGCCATGCTATGCCTCATTAAACCGGACATGCATCATACTTGGTTGTGCATCATGCCATGCTTATGTGATGGTTGTTTACTATGTTGCTTGCTTTTTCCGGGTTGCTTCTCTCGTTAGCTTCGGTTTCGTTCCGGAGTTGTGAGGATCCGTTCGACTACGTCCGTTTGTCTTCTTCATGGACTCGTTCTTATTCCTTGCGGGATCTCAGGCAAGATGACCATACCCTCGAAATCACTTCTATCTTTGCTTGCTAGTTGTTCGCTCTATTGCTATGTCGCGCTACCTACCACTTGCTATATCATGCCTCCCATATTCCCATGTCAAGCCTCTAACCCACCTTTCCTAGCAAACCGTTGTTTGGCTATGTTACCGCTTTTCTCAGCCCCTCTTATAGCGTTGCTAGTTGCAGGTGAAGATGAAGTTTGTTCCATGTTGGAACATGGATATTGTTGAGATATCATTATTATATCTTATTTACTTTAATGCATCTATATACTTGGTAAAGGGTGGAAGGCTCGACCTTATGCATGGTGTTTTGTTCCACTCTTGCTGCCCTAGTTTCCGTCATACCGGTGTTATGTTCCTTGATTTTGTGTTCCTTACGCCGTTGGGGGAATGGGACCCCCTTGACAGTTCGCTTTGAATAAAACTCCTCCAGCAAGGCCCAACCTTGGTTTTAACATTTGCCACCTAAGCCTTTTTCCCTTGGGTTCTGCAGACTCAAGGGTCATATTTATTTTGAACCCCCGGGCCGGTGCTCCTTTGAGTGTTGGCCCAACTTGTCAGCCATGATCGCCACCAGGGGCAACTCTGGGTTGGCCTACCGGAAGTTTGGACAATCTGGTGTGCCCTGAGAACGAGATATGTGCAGCTCCTATCGGGATTTGTCGGCACATTCGGGCGGCTTTGCTGGTCTTGTTTTACCATTGTCTAAATGTCTTGTAACCGGGATTCCGAGTCTGATCGAGTCTTCCTGGGAGAAGGAATATCCTTCGTTGACCGTGAGAGCTTGTGATGGGCTAAGTTGGGACACCCCTGCAAGGTTTGAACTTTCGAAAGCCATGCCCGCGGTTATGTGGCAGATGGGAATTTGTTAATATCCGATTGTAGAGAACTTGACACTTAACTTAATTAAAATGAATCAACCGCGTGTGTAGCCATGATGGTCTCTTTTCGGCGGAGTCCAGGAAGTGAACACGGTTCTTGTGTTATGCTTGAACGTAAGTAGTTTCGGGATCACTTCTTGATCACTTCTAGTTCTCGGCCGTGCCTTGTTTCTCTTCTCGCTCTCATTTGCGTATGTTAGCCACCATATTGCTAGTACTTGCTGCAGCTCCACCTCACTATCCTTTCCTACCCATAAGCTTAAATAGTCTTGATCTCGCGGGTGTGAGATTGTTGAGTCCTCGTGACTCACAGATACTTCCAAAACAGTTGCAGGTGCCGATGATACCAGTGCAGGTGACGCAACCCAGCTCAAGTGGGAGCTCGATGAAGATCTTGTTCGTTGTATTGTTTCGTTTCCTGTTGATCAGTAGTGGAGCCCAGTTGGGACGATCGGGGATCTAACATTTGGGGTTGTCTTCTTTTATTTTGGTTCCGTAGTCGGACATTGATTGTATTCTGGATGATGTATGTTTAACTTGTTATTTGTGTGAAGTGGCGATTGTAAGCCAACTCTTTATCCCTTTCTTATTCAGTACATGGGATTGTGTGAAGATTACCCCACTTGTGACTAAACCACTATGCGATTATGCCTCTAAGCCGTGCCTCGACACGTGGAAGATATAGCCGCATCGTGGGTGTTACACGTTCTTACCTATGCATCAAAAACCACAACGCGGTATAATAATTGCTTTTTGATCTTTAGAAAGAACCCTGGTCATTGAATCCGATTTAACTAAAGCTGGAGAAACAGACACCCACTAGCCACCTGTGTGCGAAGCACGTCGGTAGAACCAGTCTCACGTAAGCGTACACGTAATGTCGGTCTGGGCCGCTTCATCAAACCATGCCGCTGAATCAAGAATCAAATAGTGATAGCAAGCAATATGTATGTACCCACGCCCACAACTCCTTTGTGTTCTACTCGTGCATATAACATCTACGCATAAACCTGGCTCGGATGCCACTGTTGGGGAACGTAGTAATTTCAAAAAAATTCCTACGCACACGCAAGATCATGGTGATGCATAGCAACGAGATGGGACAGTATCGTCTACGTACCCTCATAGACCGTAAGCGGAAGCGTTATGAGAACGCGGTTGATGTAGTCGTACGTCTTCATGATTCGACCGATCCAAGTACCAAACATACGACACCTCCGAGTTCAGCACACGTTCAGCTCGGTGACGTCCCACGAACTCCGATCCAGCAGAGCTTCGAGGGAGAGTTCCCTCAGCACGACGGCGTGATGACGATAATGATGATGATGCTACCGACATAGGGCTTCGCCTAAGCACTGCTACGATATGACCGAGCTGGATTATGGTGGAGGGGGCACCGCACACGTCTAAAAGATCAACTGATCAACTTGTGTGTTTCCATGGGGTGCCCCCTCCCCCGTATATAAAGGAGTGGAGGAGGGGAGGGCCGGCCCTCTACTATGGCGAGTAGGAGTAGGAGGGAAGGAAAGGGAAGAGAGAAGAGGAGGAAGGAGGGGGCGCCGCCCCTTCCCCTAGTCCAATTCGGACTAGGCCTTGGCGGGGCGCGCAGCCTCTCCTCTCTCTTTCCCCTAAAGCCCAATAAGGCCCATATACTCCCCGGCGAATTCCCGTAACTCTCCGGTACTCCGAAAAATACTCGAATCACTCGGAACCTTTCCGATGTACGAATATAGTCGTTCAATATATCGATATTTACATATCGACCATTTCGAGATTCCTCGTCATGTCCCCGATCTCATACGGGACTCTGAACTACCTTTGGTACATCAAAACACATAAACTCATAATACCGATCATCACAGAACTTTAAGCGTGCGGACCCTACGGGTTCGAGAACTATGTAGACATGACCGAGATACGTCTCCGATCAATAACCAATAGCAGAACCTGGATGCTCATATTGGTTCCTACATATTCTATGAAGATCTTTATCGGTCAAACCGCATAACAACATACGTTGTTCCCTTTGTCATCGGTATGTTACTTGCCCGAGATTCGATCGTCGGTATCTCAATACCTAGCTCAATCTCGTTACCGGTAAGTATCTTTACTTGTTCTGTAACGCATCATCCCGCAACTAACTCATTAGTTGCATTGCTTGCAAGGCTTATAGTGATGTGCATTACCGAGAGGGCCCAGAGATACCTCTCCGACAATCGGAGTGACAAATCCTAATCTCGATCTATGCCAACTCAACAAGTACCATCGGAGACACCTGTAGAGCACATTTATAATCACCCAGTTATGTTGTGACGTTTGGTAGCACACAAAGTGTTCCTCCGGTAATCGGGAGTTGCATAATCTCATAGTCATAGGAACATGTATAAGTCATGAAGAAAGCAATAGCAGTAAACTAAAACGATCAAGTGCTAAACTAACGGAATGGGTCAAGTCAATCAAATTATTCTCTAATGATGTGACCCCGTTAATCAAATGACAACTCATGTCTATGGCTAGGAAACTTAACCATATTTAATTCAACGAGCTAGTCAAGTAGAGGCATACTAGTGACACTCTGTGTTTGTCTATTTATTCACACATGTACTAAGTTTCTGGTTAATACAATTCTAGCATGAATAATAAACATTTATCATGATATAAGGAAATAAATAATAACTTTATTATTGCCTCTAGGTCATATTTCCTTCAGTAACCCACTCTATGTGATCGGAGATCCCGTGAAGTAGAAGTGGGAGACAAGCTGTTGGTCAGCTGAGAGAAGAGTATCCCTATATTAATTATCTCACTCCATGAAGATGCAATACTCTCCTGATCTGCATGGCAGGTTGATACTTATCTTAATGTGTTCCAAGTGGCTTATTCGTGTAAGTAAAGATGTTGTCCTGCATAGCATCCTCTGAGAAACACACCTATATGAATTTGACTGTTAACGTCGTAGTCTGTGAGAATTGGGTGTTCTCTAATAAATTCATGAAAGGCCCTGGAGTATGACTTATATGCTCCACCCGCTGGGAAGCCTTGCGGCAGCCCAGTATCGGTCAAGAATTTGTGTGAAACTAGTTTCGCAGAAAACTTGTAGTTCAAGGCATAATCCACTACTCAAGTTGTGATCTAGTGTAGCATAAAACTCTAAGTGTAAGTTCAATTTCATAGTCTCCACTAAGCACCGGTATATAAACAATGTTTTGGAACTAAATGATGAGATGTGCCAATGAGACTTTGTGGGGGATTAATTGTTGGAATTTTGCTAGTGGGCCTTTGGCCCAACGCCCAACTAAAATTCTAAAATTCTCTTGGCCCATTCATGTACACATGTGAGTGAAGTGAGTGAGACTAGAGTTTAGTCCCACCACGGAAGTTGAGAGAGACTTGCACCTCTTTATAAGGTTAGCTCTTTTACCACTTGTATAAGCATAAGAAGAGGAGACCTACACGCGCGCTCCTCCTCCTCGCGCCATGCCACGCCTCGTCACGACGCGGGTTGCGGGATTGAACCGAGCCAAGGACAGAGCTATGCACGTTGTCTATATTTTTGCTGCTCGGGAAAAATTAATGGATCATTAATTAATAATTAACAGACGCGTTAATTACTGAACCATTTTCGATTCTTTTGGGTCGTGAAGACTCGGATGTGGGGTTTACTCCCACGACCTATCCGGCCAGCACTATATAGTTAGGCAGACATCTACCCTAGCCGCCGCCGCTTCGTATGGTTTCGCACCATCATTCCAGATCATTGCGCCGCCAAACAAGTCTTCTCCATCCCTCCTTTCGGCATGCACTGGAATAAGGGACAGCAGGCCTCCGGAACCCCGTCTCTCGCGATCCTGTACGGGAAAGGGGTGATCAGGTTTTCGGGGAGCGCACCCGCGCGACTGCTGTCAGCGATGACTTCGCGAACGACGACTTCTTCCTCGACCTCGGCAACCTCATCCTCAACGACATGGGCGACAACGTCAACGCCGTCGGTGCTGTTCCCGCTGCACCGTATGTGATTTTATCCTTCTTGTTCGAGATTATGGTAAAATTCATGTTTCTAGTATGTTTCCTAGGTGTGATCTGTTCATCTACTATGCTAGTTCGCATAATTAGTTTAACCTCTGCGATTGTTGTCATGATTTATTTTTTATTTATTTAAATTAAATCTCGTAGTAATTTGCTCATATTTCCAATGATTACTGTTTTTAATTTCTAGGTTCCGGGTGCGTACGTGCTGTACGTCTCTTCTGCCAAGCAAGATATAACGAGGCCAAGAAAGGCGACGTCACACGTGATCCACATGCATGCTAGTAGTATATGCTCTACTGGCGGCAATACACTATGCACGCGCTTACGTACATATAATCTGACCGTGTCGCGAGATGGATCGATTAGACCCACAAAGGCTGAGCTTGGCGAGCATTATTCTACTTGGAAAAGGCCCAACTTGTCTTGGAAACAGGTGTAGGAGAGCAGCAGTACGCAGTACGTAAACCAGCGCACAATGTCCATCCAGGTCCAAACCGAGTGACGTCTTGCATTACGATGGTGCTGCCGACGCCAACTCCGCCTGGAAACGTTGGGCGCCCAGCGTCCAAAACTTCGGCTCTCGCCACAATTGGATTGTGTTAGGTACGTGACAGCAACACCCCTCAAAATCAGAGCGTGTGTGTGAACCTCACTGTGAGAGTCCTAGCAAGTACTACATGCTCGATTGGAGTTTTCACGCTGCCCACTTGCTAACTATTCCTTTCTAGAATCGCTCCCACCACTAGTTTGGAGTTGCTCATTTGGAGTTTTTCCCTAAAAATATTGGGACGTACGCACGCACCTACGTACGTAGTAACCTTTCTTTTTGAGGATATAAGTAACTTGGATTTATTGCCATTGATCCTCCCGCGACTAGCCACAGTGGTACTCCCTCCGTTTTTATTTAGTTCGTATATTAGTTTTGGTCAAAGTCAATCTTTACAAACTTTGACCAAGTTTATATACAAAAATATTAAGATATACAATAACAAATCAACAACATTAGATTTATTATTAAATGTACTTTCACATCGTATAGATTTATTATGATAGATGTCTATATTGTTTTCTATAAACTTGGTTAAACTTAACGAAGTTTGACTTCAGTCAACTCTAATATGCAGAGTAAATAAAAACGGAGGGAGTAGTAACTTCAGCAGTAACATCGAGTCCAACTCAGCAAATTTGCTTATGTGGCAATGAATTAATGAGGAGAGAGGTAATTGTAGTAACTTAGCTAGTTACTGTAACATCACATGTCCCAATGCAATATGAGTCTATAACATAATAAATGAATCTTTGCATGTTACCACACTTAAGTTACTACCCACTATGAAGGTAGTAATATAGTCTAGGAATATGTGTATGTTACTAGTGCATGTTACTCTCCATTATGACTAGTCTAAGGGCATCTACAAACCGGCGCTGCAAACCCTTCTCAAACACCCGGACGGCCCGCCCGGTCACTGATCGGTCACGATTTTTAGCTTAGACAGACGCATCAAATGGTCCTTAAACGTCCAAGCTGACTCGCACCCCTCATGTCAAGCCCAAATATGAGGCGGATATGGGAGCGCCCGGGCACGTCCGCCATGTCGGACTGACGGCGGGGTCTCACGCGGAAACGCCCAGAAACTCGGCGGTCCGAAGCTCATCTTCTCCGTCGGACCAGTGCTGCCACGTGGCGCCACTTCAGCGGGCAGCATAGTGCCTAGCCCGGCTATGTATGTCGACCGGCAGCACTGAAACCCTATCATCCACATTTTCCTTCGCCCGTCCTCCTCCGCCGCCGCCACTTCCACTCTCCCCGTCCGCCTAGTAGCCATGCCCCCCACGGCGCAGGCCGCGGAGGAGGCGGAGATGCTCACCTACATGGATGAGGTCGAGCAGGAGGAGGATGAGCCAGAGCCCTTCTATTCGCCCGTCCAGCAGGCGCCCGACACCGTCGCCGTGGACATCTCCGACGACGAAAATTAGTTAGGGTAGTACGTAGGATTTTTTTTGCATGCTTTGTATGGATCTAGGGGCTGAAATATGAGAAACTCGGATACAGAGTGACTAATTTGAGGCGTGGCCGGTCACTGTCTATGGATATGCCTGGTCGCGTCCACATGCGTTGGAAGGACTGAATTTGCAAAGTCTGGCTGTAGATGCTCTAACATCCCCACCAGTCTATACGGTTCTAGAGTTACGGCAGGGGGACCCGTTATCATCATATCTCTTCCTCATTTGTGCTCAAGGCCTCACGTCACTACAGGGGATCGGGTGAGTATCCATGCACCACGGGGCAATCATTTATTACTCGTTGACAATAGCGTCATCTTTCTCGGTGCCAAAGCCCAAAGTGGAGAGAGACTCAATCACATTCTTTGGATTTAAGCCGATTGCTCCGGGTAGGCAGTGAACCGAGAAAAGATTCCAGGTTTCTTCAATGCAAACACAGGTCAAGCCCTTCGAGAGGTTCTAAAAACTATTCTCATGCATAATTTAAAAAACCAAACCGATAATCGAACTGGTAAGGTTGTCGGTTCAGGCTTTCACCGGTCGGACCGTCGGTTCACCGGTTCGATTCTTGATTTTTGAAGCAATAAAATACTATATATTTTATCAATAAATACACCAATCAATAGATAAGAAATTATTTAATCAGACTGTCAGGCGTCCTGGTCCTCCTGCTCGGGTGCTCATAGTCTGGACTCTGGAACGGAGGGAGGCAGCCGAAGGGAGGACTGGTTGAATTGACTGGAGCGGAGGAAGGGAGTGGCGGCGTGGGCTAGTGGCCTACTACTGCCATGTGGAGCGGTGAGGGAGACGTGGCTCGCCGCACCACTGCGCTCGGCAAGGGTCGCGTCAGAGGAGGGCGACTACGCTCGACGGGGTTTGCCTGGGATCAAAATCAAGAGAAAGGCTCCCAAATTGGCCGGAAGCCTACCAAAACAAGGTTTTCTTCCTTTTCGATTCTACCCCCAGCCTATTTGCACGAAAACGATTTGATTGAGGGGCTTTTTAGGAAACGACATCGAACTATCTGGTTTTCTATAAACCGACCGTTTTGCCGTTTTTTAGAAAAACTGGCCGGTTCGACCGGATTTTTCCGATTCGATTGTTCGAACGGTCCGCTGTGCTTAAAAACCCGTTGGGATCATCGGTTTTGTTTTTTTGGTCCGACGGCCGGTTTTGTCCGATTTTTTAAACTATGCTCTCGGGATATCGGTGGAGGCATTCTCTGAACACTACTTGGGCCTGCCTACTGCCATTGGAAGAATCACAAGTGGTACGTTCAGTCACATTGGTGAACAAAACGGAAGTAAGGTTCGGGGTTGGTCTGAGAAATTTTTACATTTAGTATGAGCTGTTTCCAACTGCAGGCCGCGAGGTTTTGTTGAAATTAGTTGCCCATGCAATTCCTACATATAGTATGAGTTGTTTCCAACTGAGAAAAAGGTTTGCAAAGATGTTTCAACATCAATGGCAAAGTATTGATGGGGTAGCTATCTGGATAAGTGATCTCTGCATTGGCTTTCCTTGGAGAAACTCGCATCTCCAAAAGTGAAATGGGGATGGGTTTTAGGGATCTCCCTTCATTCATTCTTGCCATTCTAGGTAAGCAAGGTTGGTGCCTGTTGACCCACCCTGACTCCCTTTGTGCAAGAGTTCTGAAGGGCAAGTACTATCCACATACAAAGTTTTTACACGCCACAGCTCCTGCATGAGTGTCGTCCACCTGGAAGGCGATTATCGTGGGCAAGAAGGCCCTGAACATCGGCTTGATATGGTCGGCGATGGTTCGGGCATCTCTAAAACCTATGGGGCATCTAGGTACTGCACCTTTACCCAAAGTTTTAGACTTATCAATGAGTACACATGTAGTTGGAATATTGAGCTAGTTCATCAGAACTTTCTACACCCCGATGCAAAAGCCATATTGAACATACCTCTTAATCCATTTGGGGAAGAAGATAGCCTAACATGGGCAAAAGTGAGGCAACTATACTGTAAAGTCAGTGTACCGATCTCTCATGACTCGTAATAAGCTGAGCTCTCTAGAGGAAGGGACGATTACAGAAACTTCAATGACAAATAAACAGTTGTGGTCTGCATTTTGGAAACTGAATGTCATATGGCGGGTGCTCCGCGACATATTACCGGACTCCAAAACATTGAAGTATGGACATATTAAACCACTTCGCATATGTGACATCTGTCACGCTATGGGGGAGGACTTGATGCATGGTCTCATTTCATGTATATATGCTAAAAATTTTGGATTGCAGCAAGGGATAGATTTAATCTTTGCCTGCCAAGGCTGCATGACCCAATCTCACCTATTGTTTCTTGGTGCATGGTGTAAGCCCTTGCCAGGAGTTTCCGACACATTCGTGGTCGAGCTACTGGCTATGAGAGAAGGGGTGATCTTCGCCCATTTGCGCGAGTATTCACATGTGATCATGGAGGTTGACTGCCTGGATCTTGTTAAACTATGGAACTCACATCAAAATTCATGTTTGATTGCGGCGCCTGTCTTACAAGAATTGGAGGATGTTATGCCTAGTTTTTTTTTGTTTTCGGTTCATCATGTTGGTAGGGACCTGAATTTCCCGGCCCACCAATGTGCTCAATGTGCTTGTACGTTTGAGGGTATGGATAGTTGGCTTGATCAAAGCCCAGATTTTGTCATTAGCAACCTACGGGCAGATTGTAACCAGATAATATTTCGTTGAATAAAGTCCCAATTCGATGGAATTTTTTTTTATCCGCACCAGTGATTTGTGCTCCCACCACTAGTGTGCCTCTCAACTCTAATGTACTAGTAACTTGATCAAGTCAGAGAGAGTCGGTGCGGGAAAAATACAAGTCAAGTAACACGAAGAATCTGAATTCAGGAGGCCAACACGAAGAATCTGAATTCAGGACACGAGACCGGACAGTGTTGTCCTCCAGAAAGGACCTTGGTGATGCTCAACAAAGCCAGAGCCAAGGAAAACAACATCCACCGGCCAAACGCCCGAAATTCCACACTCCGGTCCGGTGAGACCCTTTCAGCCCGCGCATCGTTCGCTGTTCCGCGGCGCTGCCCACACCCATGATTTGACTCCCAACTGCAACGCCGCCGTCCGCGTCGCAGCAGCTGTCGTCACGGATCCGGCGGCCCCGACAGCGGCTGACGCCCCTCCACGTCACTCCCCGCGACAACTCGTGTGCTGTGCAGTCCCCGCGGAAAGCTCCCCCGCGTCCTGCGGGTCCCGCATACTACCGCCGTGCTGTCGTCACCTTCCCACCTCACCTCCCTCCTCCCTGTATATATCGGGCCCCTTCGCCTCCCCAAGCCATCACACAGACGCCCAGCCATCGTGCACACGAACCACACACCGGCGCAAGACAGGGAAAAGAGGGAAGGTCGGGAGCATCCACGTAGTGGTGCGCAATGTACCAAGCAATCCCCTACAGCAGCACCCGGCCCTGGGCCCGCCCGTCGCCGGCGGCGGAGCCGGCCGTGGCCGTCAAGGCGGAGACCGCGGAGGCGGCGGCGTCCCGGGAGGACGCGGCGGGGGTTGAGAGGGCGGTGTCGGAGAGCCCGGTCGTGGTGGTGGGGAGGCGGGCCTGCTGCCTCACCCACGTGGTGAAGCGGCTGCTGCAGGGGCTCGGGGTCAACCCCGCCGTGCACGAGGTCGCCGACGAGGCCGCGCTCGCCGGGGTCGTGCCGGACGGTGGGGAGGCAGCGGCGCTCCCGGCGGTCTTCGTCGGCGGGAAGCTCCTCGGAGGCCTCGATCGCCTCATGGCCGTCCACATCTCCGGCGAGCTCGTGCCCATCCTCAAGAAGGCCGGCGCCCTCTGGCTCTGATCGGACCCTTCCTTCCTTTCCTTAGTTTCCTTTCGTCAGAAGACGGTGCCGCGGTTTAATCCTGGCCGTCGGATCGAAGTTTACACCGCGGCCGATTTACTCTAGGATTTTGGGTTTCTTTAATGGTGTGCTAATTTTTTTCTCAAAAAATATATTTATATGAGAAAAAAAGAAACAGACAGCTAGCG
>NC_057800.1:476237183-476243221 GCF_018294505.1 Triticum aestivum | reverse complement strand
CAATCTATTCATCTTCAATCATGGCAGTACAACGAATACCAGAAATAAAAATTACAACCAGAATCATAAACCACCTAGCGACGACTACAAGCACCGAAGCGAGCCGAAGGCGCGCCGCCGTCATCGCCCCTCCATCGCCGGAGCCGGGCACAACTTGTTGTAGTAGACAGTCGGGAAGTCGTCGTGCTAAGGCCCCATAGGACCAGCACCCCAGAACAGTAACCGCCGCCGATGAAGATTTTGGTAAGTAATTTATTTCGTCTGGTCATGGGCATGTGAATGAGTACGGAAGAAGAGCGTTTGTCGTTTCTATTTCCGAGTTAATGAGAATCAGATGCTTCTTACGGAAATCTTCACCTGCGGCCTGAAATTTCATTCTCCGTTTTTTCAGTTAACAAGTTAGGCGTCTAGCTTTCGTTGGTACACGGACGCTTGATTCAAGTCATGGTTGGTTGTTGACAAGATTTATAGGTGGATGTTACTGCATACAGGTGGCATGGCTAACCTATGTCAATAGGGTATTCATGTGTGTACAGTACAGCTACCGATTCCATTCCAGTCCAACTGTTTCAGTGTTTAGTTGCGGATTACTAATAAACCATCCATCAATCAACAATCTTCGTCGTTTGGTTGCCCGTTTCTAACAATCTTTTACTTGCAATGCATCCGACTATGCTAGTCTAGGAAGGAGTAGGAAGTTGCATCATCATCAACAACTAGTCTTGGATTAGTCATCATACCTCTAGTCTAGTTATAAAACTGCAGCCAGCAGAGGAGACGAGAAGCGGTAACTTGGAAAACTAACCGGGAGGGGAGGGGAGGGGAGGGGAGGGCCGGCGCTGCGCAGGTCGTCATGGTGTACCTCATGAAACTCCAGGGTCGTGTAGCATGTGGACAGGCAAGTGCGTAAGCAGTGATGGGATGGCGAGCCGGAAAAACGACCACAAAATGGCAGTCGCGCAAAGCAGACAAAATTAATTGCTCGTGCTGCCAAGGAAGGATGGAAGAGGAGGATTCAGACTTGTTCTCTCGTGAGTTTTTGCGCGGCTCGCGTGCACTCGGACGGGAGGAGAGGAGATAGATTCCACACCCACCTGACCGCAGCCACTCCGTCAGCGACGGGTGGATCTGCACAAAAATCTCCTATCTTCTCTTCTCCCCGGGGGCAAAGGGAAAATCCGTTCTGATGTGCGTTATTCTGCTGCATGTACACGCTTCACTCTCTAATCACACGAACTGTCGCAGTCGCCTCTGTTCGGCTTCGCGCTGCTGCCGGCTCCCGCACGCGCTTCCTGCGATGACGGAGCCAACCGCGGCCCGGCCTACCTTTCTCTGCCATTTGAAAACCTTTGTGGAGAGCAAAGGGGGGAAGGAGGCGACAAAAGGGCGACCGATCGGGTTGGCTTTGTGGTCCGAGCGCAGCAAGGAAGGAGCAGGAGGAGACGCGTCCACGGGCAGCCACCAGACGCACGTACGTACGGATGCCCATCATGTGCGCCCCCAACGTCTTGCCGGCCGCGGCCGTGCCACTCTGCTCGCTTCAACAGCGGCGGTGCTACATAGTAAATGTCAAATTAGAGCATCTACCGTCGGACTTGGCAATCCGACCCCTCCGGATGTGTCCATGGATACGTCAAGCCTTAAATTTTCCTTCTCACAATCAAACACCTCAAATCCTCAAATAGCATACATCAAATCCATAAAACCTCATGCAACTACGTAACGATGCATTACACGCATGGTCCGGCTACTACATTATAATATGCCATCGGACTACCAAAACTTGACATGAGTAGATGGAATCCCGCTCTACCCTATGAAACCGTCCAAGTTACCCTATGAAACCGTCCAAGTTAGAAGAAAACCACGTTGTTTCCAGCCGTCCAACAACGTGGCCTCTTCGTTGTTCATGTACATTACACAATTTAAAACAAAAGGAATTTGTTTGGAAGCAAAATAAACGAACAAAAGACTTTGAATTCAAGAAGATTATTGAAAACTGAACTTCATTTTTTCTCTCTCTTTTTTTACAGAACATTAGAAAAAGAAAGAATAACTAGTACTTATTGGAATGTCACGGCCCTAGAATAATTGCTTGTACTTAGTTGCATCAGAAGCATACATACATCATTTTAAATTCAAGGAAATTGAGTTGAGGAAATTATTGAAGCCTCATAAACCATTTTAAAATGATCAACATTAAAAAATCTCTTCAAACAAGTCCAAGGAAATATCCCCGTTAATCTCTGAAATATTGGCAAGAGCTAAAATTCAAACCAATTTTTTTGGAATCTCAGAAATGATTATTTTTGGACTTTGAATTAAATCAATAATTATTTGAATTCGATTTATATTTGCTATGTACAAAATATAAATCCAATAATCCTGAAAACTTGTGAGTGGCTTTGAATATATTGTATCAAGCCACATAAATATTTTCAGAAACTACTAAAATTATTTAGTCCGAAAACCAAATTAAAACAAACTATATAAAATAGAAAACAGTAACGAAATTAGAGAAAACACACACACACACACACACAGCTCACCTGGCGCAGCCCACCTGGCCAGCCAGCCCACCAGGGGCAAGGAGGTCTTCTTCCTCCTCGCGCTAGAAGGACTGGGTGCGTGCCCGACGCACGCTCCACGCGACACCGTTTGTTAGCCTGTCTCCACGTCCACTCCGCGAATGACTTCACTGTTGTCATCCAGATCGTTCTGAGCTCCTCGCCTTTTCCCCATCGCTATCCCCTCATGTAACACCCTCGATGCGGCTATATCTCCTACGTGTCGAAGCACGACTTAGAGGCATAACCGCATTGAACGCAATGTCGCAAGTAAGGTAATCTTCACAACAACCCATGTAAATAAATAAAAGGGGAAAAGATACATAGTTGACTTACACTCGCCACGTCACACAAATACATGAATAGCATTACAATCATCCAATACACTCATGACCCGACTACGGTACCAAAATAAAGATCAACCCCCAAATGCGACAAAGTCCCCGATCGCCCCAACTGGGCACCACTACTGATCATCTGGGAAAGACACGTAGTAACGGCGAGAGTCTTCATCGAACTCCCACTTGAGCTCAAGCGCATCTTCTGGAGCGGTATCATCGGTCCCTGCATCTGGTTTTGGAAGTAAACTGTGAGTCACGGGGACTCGGCAATATCACACCCTCGCGATCAAGACTATTTAAGCTTATAGGTAAGGCAAAGGTATGATGTGGAGCTGCATCAAGCGACTAGCATATATGGTGGCTAACATATTCGCAAAAGAGAGCGAGAAGAGAAGGCAAAAGCACGGTCAAACAACTATGATCAAAAGTGATCCTAGAACAACCTACGTCAAGCATTACTCCAACACCGTGTTCACTTCCCCGACTCCGCCGAGAAGAGACCATCACGGTTACACACGCGGTTGATGCATTTTAATTAAGTTAAGTTTCAGGTTTTCTACAACCGGACATTAACAAATTCCCATTTGTCCATAACCGCGGGCACGGCTTTCGAAAGTTGAAATCCCTGCAGGGGAGTCCCAACTTAGCCCATCACAAGCTCTCACAGTCAACGAAGGATATTCCTTCTCCCAAGACAATCTGATCAGACTCGGCATCCCGGTTACAAGACATCCTCGACAATGGTAAAACAAGTCCAGCAACACCGCCGAATGTGCCGACAAATCCCGATAGGAGCTGCACATATCTCGTTCTCAGGGCACACTCAGATGAGACATCCTATGAGTAAAACCAACCCTCAAGTTGCCCCAAGATGGCCCCGCAATCTACTCGGTCGGACCAACACTTAGAGGAGCACTGGCCTAGGGGGGTTTAATAAAGATGACCCTCGGGCTTCGGAAACCCAAGGGAAAAAGAGGCTAGGTGGCAAATGGTAAAACCAAGGTTGGGCATTGCTGGAGGAGTTTTATTCAAGGCGAACTGTCAAGGGGTTCCCATTATAACCCAACCGTATAAGGAACGCAAAATCCGGGAACATAACACCGATATGACGGAAACTAGGGTGGCAAGAGTGGAACAAAACACTAGGCAAAAGACCGAGCCTTCCACCCTTTACCAAGTATATAGATGCATTAAAATAAACAAGATAATATGGTGATATCCCAACAATAAACAATGTTCCAAAAAGGAACGATCTCCAATCTTCACCTTCAACTAGCAACGCTATAAGAGGGGCTGAGCAAAGCGGTAACATAGCCAAACAACGGTTTGCTAGGACATGGTGGGTTAGAGGTCTGACATGGCAATATGGAAGGCATGATAAGTAAGTGGTAGGTATCGTAGCATAGGCATAGCAAAAGAGCGAGCATCTAGCAAGCAAAGATAGAAGTGATTTCGAGGGTATGGTCATCTTGCCTGCAAAGTTTTCAGAGTTGCCTTGACCCTCGTAAGCGAACTCAACGGGGTCCTTGTTCACGAACTCGTCTCCTGGCTCTACCCAAACAAGAACAACAAGCAAACGGAACACAATCAACCACGTGCAATGCTCAAACAACATGATGCAAACACGGTATGATATGCGAGATGCGGTATGTGATGCATATACAAGATTTGACAAGGAATGATTGAACCTGGCCTCAACCTGGAAATCCAAGAGTGCCACTGGAAAGGTGAGGTGATTTCGGTTGAAATCGATATAAAGATCACCGGAATCGAATGCACGGTTTGGAAATGACAAGCAAAACAAATATGGCACTGGTCTGCGATAATCAGCAAGTGATCAACTAAATGCATCAAGATAAATATGCTACAGCACTCAAACATGACAACAAAATACATGGCAGAGATCCACTCATGATGCTTGACAAAAGATGAACACTGAGCTATGGCTAATTCATCAATTAACAGATTCAAACAAGCATGGCGAAAGAGCAAATGATAACATGTTTCAGACTTTGTGAAATTAACACAAGTCTGGAATTATCATCAGGAAGCACACTTTAGAGCATGAAAACTACATGCTATAGGAACTTATCATGGCAAAGCAAGGCATGGAATGAAGCTACTCAAAGCACTTAACAAAAGTCCCTTAGTGACCTTGAACAAAAAGGGATTATAAAATACATTTGCAAGCATGTGAACATAGCAAAAACACAAACAGATTCAGACTTGGTGAAAAACTAGAGCATGCAAAACAGTCAACGAGTAGGCATGTTTATGAGCTCGATGCACTCACTACAGAGCATGGCATGACAAAATAAGCATACACCCATCAAGAAGACATGGCATAGAAGCTATACATGGCAATAACAACAACATAGCATGCACGGATCAATAGCAACATCCTCGGCAAAATCGCTAAACATGTCAACAATCTGCCAGGATCATTTTATAGCAAAAGTAGAGCTCGATTGACTCAAGTTAGGGTGCTCCATAAATGCAAACAAAGACATGGATGGATAGAGCACCACAATATTAACAAAACATCCTTACTGATCATCCTCAAAAGAGGCACGGATCACTAGGAAACAACATGAACATATGGCATAACAACAAAATCAGGACAATGACTTGGTGAAATTCTAAGTCCCTGAAATCAACATCAATGATTACGCTACTTTCCAAGCTTGTGCTAGTCACCACAGATATCACAAAAATACATGGCATACACCCCTGTAAAGATGGCATGGCATATAACAAAACACATGTAGAGCTCAGGATCATAGCATGCACATATTAATCATGGCAAAAATGACAAAATGCCGTTTGCTAAAACAGATCTGATAAATTCATCACATAGCCCTCTTCTAACATCATTTCGGGCATCAAGATGAACTCAAAGGAAAATGATGCAATGAGATGAAATTATGTACTCATCGAGGCGAACATTTTGATATGCTACACGCATAAATCGGAGCTACGGATGCAGAGTTATCGCATGTCAAAGATTGCAAATAATTAGGGTTTGGAGGGGAAAAAGTCAACCGCGGATCTCAGATCCAGATCTGCACGCTTCCCGAGGAGATCGTCGGAGGACACTGTAGCTGCCGGAGAACTCGAGCTCGCCGGACTC
>NC_057800.1:476226808-476236621 GCF_018294505.1 Triticum aestivum | reverse complement strand
CGGAGAGGGCGACGCCGGGCGAAGGGACGAAGCGGGGGTGGGCGACGCGGAGACAACGGGCCTCGGCGGCCCGAAGCGGGCCCGGGCGGGCCGCGCGGCGCGGGGGCGAGGAGCTGCCACGTGGCGCTCGGCGATTGGTGCGGCGAGCTGTCTCCGGCGCCGGCGGACAATGTCCGGCGCGCTGAGGACGAAGGGGACTAGGGTTAGGGGTGTTTTGACCCGAAAATTTTGGGGGAAGGTCTTTATATAGAGGTAGGAGGAGCTAGGAAGCTCCAAAAGGAGTGCGGTTTTCGGTCATGCGATCGTGATCGAACGCTCTAGACGATGGAGGGTTTTTTGGTGGGTTTGGGGCCAAATTGGAAGGGTGTTGGGCTGCAACACACACGAGGCCTTTTCGGTCCCTCGGTTAACCGTTGGAGTATCAAACGAAGTCCAAATGGTACGAAACTTGACAGGCGGTCTACCGGTAGTAAACCAAGGCCGCATGGCAAGTCTCGGTCCAACTCGGAAATGTTTAACCCTCACACACGAAAATAGGTAGAAAGGGGCATCGGGTGACATAGGAGCGCTGGAATGCAAAACGGACAACGGGAAAAATGCTCGAATGCATGAGACGAACACGTATGCAAATGCAATGCAGATGATGACATGATATGAGATGCATGACAAAGACAACAACACACAGAGACAAAAACCTGACAACGACGAAATGAAATAACTTAGTGCCGGAAATGGCAAGAGTTGGGATACATATAAGGTAAATTACATCCGGGGTGTTACAACACTCCACCACTACGAAAGGATCTCGTCCCGAGATCTAGGACTGGAAAAACTCTGGGTACTCAGAACGGAGGTGATCCTCGCATTCCCAGGTGGCTTCGCGGTCGGAATGGTGTGACCACTTGACTTTGAGGAATATGATTGACTTGTTGCGAGTCTTGCGCTCAGTTTCTTCAAGAATAGCAACTGGGTGCTCACGATAAGAAAGGTCTTCTTGGAGATCAATGTCTTCAAAGTTGACGGTACGGTCAGGGGTCTTGAAGCACTTGCGGAGTTGAGACACATGGAACACGTCGTGCACGTTTGCAAAGTTGGAGGGAAGCTCGAGTTGATAGGCGAGATTGCCTCTCTTGCTGACGATCTTGAAAGGACCCACGTATCTAGGGGCAAGCTTCCCTTTGATACCGAAGCGACGAGTACCTTTCATGGAGAGACGCGGAGGTAAATATGGTCTCCGATCTCGAAAGCCAACTCACGATGCTTACTATCATAGTAGCTCTTCTGGCGCGATTGCGCTGATTTGAGGTTATCACGAATGACTTTGCACATCTCTTCTGCCTCTGTGATCAAGTCATTTCCAAGAAGTTGACGTTCACCAGTCTCTGACCAGTTAAGAGGAGTACGGAACTTCCTGCCATAGAGAATTTCAAATGGGGCCTTGCCCGAACTCGCTTGAAAGCTGTTGTTGTAGGAAAACTCGGCATATGGAAGACAATCTTCCCACTTCATACCGAAGGAGATGACGCAAGCCCTGAGCATATCTTCAAGGATCTGATTGACACGCTCGACTTGGCCGCTAGTTTGAGGATGAAAAGCTGTGCTGAAACGGATGTTGGTGCCCATGGCCTTCTGAAAAGAATCCAAAACTTGGAGGTGAAGATGCTGCCACGGTCTGAAGAAATCAACTGCGGAATGCCGTGCAGAGAGACAATCCGAGAGGTATAAAGCTCTGCCAATTGAGCTGTTGTGATAGACTCTTTGATAGGCAGAAAGCGAGCCACTTTAGTGAGTTTGTCAGTGACAACGAATATAGCATCATTGCCACGCTTGGAGTTTGGAAACCCAGTCACGAAGTCCATCTCAATGTGGTCAAACTTCCATTCTGGAATGGCAAGAGGTTGGAGGAGACCAGCTGGTCGTTGGTGTTCTGCCTTCACTCTTCTGCAGACATCACATTCATTCACGAACTGAGCAATCTCGTGCTTCATTCGAGTCCACCAATACGCCTGGTTGAGGTCCTGGTACATCTTTGTACTTCCAGGGTGGATAGAGAGGAGTGAATTGTGAGCCTCGTTCATAATGACTTTACGAAGGTCACCTTTAGGCACAACAATGTGATCCTCGAAGAAGAGAGTATCCTTGTCATCAAGACGACAACACTTGTACTTGGATTGACTCTTGGCAATCCCAATCTTCACCTTCTTCACCATAGCATCAAGAAGTTGAGCCTCGCGAATCTGATCTTCCAAAGTATGAGAGACTTGAAGGTTGGCGAGGAAACCTTGAGGAACAACTTGAAGATTGAGTTTGCGGAAAGCTTCACAAAGCTCGGGTTGGTAAGGCTTGAGAATCAAACTGTTGCAGTAAGCCTTTCTGCTCAAAGCGTCAGCAATTACATTGGCCTTGCCTGGAGTATATTCGATGCTCGGATTATACTTTTGAATCATTTCGACCCAACGAGTCTGCCTGAGGTTGAGATTAGGCTGAGTGAAGATGTACTTGAGACTCTTATGGTCAGTGAAGATGTCCACTTTTCTTCCCAATAAGAGATGTCTCCAAGTCAAAAGAGCATGCACCACTGCTGCCAACTCGAGGTCATGAGTGGGGTAGTTCTTCTCGTTGGGCTTCAACTGGCGAGAGGTATAAGCCACAACTTTCTTCTCTTGCATCAACACTGCACCAAGACCTTGAAGAGAGGCATCACAGAAGACCTCGAACGGTTTGGATTCATCAGGAGGAGTCAGAACTGGAGCAGTGACTAATTTCTCTTCCAGGGTGTTGAAAGCGATGTCACATTCTGGAGACCAAACATACTTGACATGCTTCTGGAGAAGGTTGGAAAGAGGCTTCGCGATCTTTGAGAAGTTCTCAACGAACCTTCGACAATAGCTTGCGAGACCAAGGAAACTGCAGAGTTGCTTCACGTTCTGAGGTGGTTCCCAATTCACAATTGCAGACACCTTCTCAGGATTCACCGCTATGCCCTTGGCAGATATGATATGCCCAAGGTAGAGAACCTCATCGAGCCAAAACTCGCACTTTGAAAACTTGGCATAGAACTGATGTTCTCTGAGCTTATCCAACACCAAACGCAAGTGCTTGGCATGATCTTTCTTGTTCTTGGAAAAGACCAAAATGTCATCGAGGTAGACCAAGACGAAGTCATTTGTGTAAGGGTTGAAGATGAAGTTCATCATGCGAGAGAATGTCGGAGGATCGTTGACGAGGCCAAAAGACATGACAGTGTATTCATATGAACCACAGCTTGTTCTGAATGCTGTCTTGGGGATATCTTGCTCGCAAATTCGTATCTGGTGATAGCCCATACGAAGATCAAGCTTGGAGAATACTTGAGCACCTTTGAGTTGTTCAAACAGCTCGTTGATGTTGGGAAGTGGGTACTTGTTCTTTATAGTCTTCTTGTTGAATGGACGGTAGTCAACACAAAGTCTGCCCGTTCCATCCTTCTTCTTCACAAAAGAACTCCACAACCCCATGGAGAAGAACTAGGTCGGATGAGACCCATTCGCTCTTGAATCTCGAGTTGCTTCTTCAGCTCCTTCAACTCTTTAGGTCCAAGTTTGTAAGGACGTTTACAAACGGGTTCCGTGCCAGGCTCAAGATCGATGACGAATTCAACTGGCCGGTGTGGAGGCATTCTTGGAAGCTCTTCTGGAAAGACGTCTTGATATTCGCAAACGACTGGAATTTGAGGATGGCATCTAGTTCACCCTTCTCATTGAGAGAAAACAGACGAATGGTATCATCCCTTGCGGCAAAGACAATTACATCCTCAGACGAATGAGTCAATTGAATTTGCCTGGCAGCACAATCAAGCTGAGCCTTGTGCTTACAAAGCCAATCCATTCTGAGAATAAGATCAATATCCGAGTTACCAAGGACCACTGGAGAGGACAGAAACTTGTAGTCGCCCAATGTGATAGAGACATCGGGAGCAACCAAACTAGAAGTCAAAAGCTTGCCGGGAGAAACAACTTGCATGACTTTGGGCATAACCTCAGTATCAACATTGTGCTTCGATGCAAATGGGAAAGACAAGAAAGAATGCGATGCACCAGTGTCAAAAAGTACTCTTGCAGGAACATCGTTAACATGAAGGTTACCCATGATGACATCTGATGAGTCCTCTGCCTGAGCTGCATTCATCAAGTTGACCTTGACGTGCTTGGGGTTATGCTTGACCACTGCGGTACTTGCCGATCTCACAGGAGGAGGAGGAGGGAGACGCCTCTGATTGAAGCATTTGTTGGCATAGTGACCCTTCTATTGGCACTTGTTGTACGTGACCTTCGAGAGTGGATGGTGATACGAAGCACTTGATCTTGGAGCTTGAGATGAAGTCTTGTTCTGAAAGCCAGGGTTGGGTGGGTGGGAAGATCCACTGCCACCTTTGCTCTTCTGCTGATAAGGCTGACGGAACGGAGGAGGAGGAAGCCAATACTTTTGCTGCTTAGCCACTTGAGTTGAGGAAGAAGGAGTTGCATCTCTGACTCGCTTCTTGGAAGCATCGCACTTCAGTTAAGCAGACTCTTGCTTCATTGCCATGTTGTAAAACTCATCGTAGTTCTTGGGCTCAAAAAGGACGAGAGCAAGTTGGAGTTCTTCTCTGAGACCACCCCTGAACTGGTATATCATGCTCTTCTTGTCAGGGACGTCTTGCTTAGCAAAATGGGCGAGCTTCTGGAACATGATGTTGTACTGGTAAACAGACATAGTGCCTTGCTTCAGGTTGCGGAATTCCTCACGCTTGCTTTCAACCACACTCTGAGGAATATGATGAGCTTTGAAGTCTTGACGGAATTCATCCCAGGTAAACACACGGCCTCCTCTGGAATCTTTGTACTGCCAAAACCATTCTGCAGCTTGGTCTTTGAGTTGGAAGGAGGCGAACTTGACAAAGTCCTCAGGCCTGACGTTACTGCACTCGAAATGCTTGCATATGTCCACGAGCCAATCATCAGCGTCTGTTGCCTCAACACAATTGCTGAAGGTCTTTGGCTGGTTAGCAAGGAACTGGTTGAGTGTAGCAAACTGATTCTGATTATTGCCATGGCCCTGGTTCCCTTGGTTGCGCTCTTGAAGAAGTTGCATGATCAGCTGTGTGTTTGCATTGGTAGCGGCCATCACAGCTTGCCATGCCTCCGGAGGTGGAGGTGGTGGTGACGGATCAGGATTCGGAGTCGTGCGCGTTGGAGGAGCCATCCTGAAGAGGTTGACATCCGTTAGCATCTTGACAGACAAATATTTAAGCTGAATCAAACGGGTTGAAATTGCAACATATAGTCTTCACATCCGAACAAAATGAACGAATGCATTCCAATTGAAATGGTCACATTTCCATAAATTGAGAAGCCACTTAGAATTGAGGTAGAAGAAAAACAACAAGGTACGGAACAAGAACAAATACTTGGTGAGGATTACCCAATCCCAAACCAAATATCTATGGAAGAAGAACTAGAGCTACAAGAATTCCCACCTATGAAACTCCCGAACCTTTCCGGTTATGCAATCAGGTGTTGCGGATATAGGGGAAGCATAATATCTCACCCAAATCTAGCAAATCCTACATCCAGCTGTATCCATCCTTCAACACATAACCGAGAAACCTTCGGAAATCATCTACCTCAACCTTCGAAAAGCATCCGTTATACAATTTATGGTAATACTCCCGAACTCCCGCCCTAGTACTGGGTGGCGTCGAGATTATCTCACCAACAACTGCATAAAAAGATTTTCGATGTCGGCGAAACTCAGGTATTCCAGAATCTCAATGATAAAATTGTGATGACAACACCTCAGAGCTCAACCCCCCGGGACACTGCCACAACCCCTAAATGACAGGAGGCACCAAGAACAATGTTCTCGTCACAAAACCATCGGAACGATTCCAAGATACCCGCGTGATCCTAAATTTTTTTAGTGAAATTTGAGAAGAGAAGAGTCAAAACTCTACGTCAGGATGCCTTACCAGAGCGATGAAGGGACTGGGGACTAAAAAGAATTCCTAACTCTCCGATATATAATTCCTAAATGACTCAAAACATTTTTCTAGACTCAACAACGCCAGTGATTCGATCAAGCAGGGGGCTCCTAAGGTCGGGGAAGGCTCTGATACCAACTTGTAACGCCCTCGATGCGGCTATATCTCCTACGTGTCGAAGCACGACTTAGAGGCATAACCGCATTGAACGCAATGTCGCAAGTAAGGTAATCTTCACAACAACCCATGTAAATAAATAAAAGGGGAAAAGATACATAGTTGACTTACACTCGCCACATCACACAAATACATGAATAGCATTACAATCATCCAATACACTCATTGTAACGCCCTCGATGCGGCAATAGCTCCCACGTGTCGAGGCACGACTTAGAGACATAACCGCATTGAAAGCAATGTCGCAAGTCGTGCCTCGACACGTGGGAGCTATAGCCGCATCGAGGGCGTTACAAGTTGGTATCAGAGCCGACCCTCACGGTTACACGGATGGTTGCGGACAGGTGCGTGGTCATGTTGTTCATGACGTTTGTGACCTGTCGTGGCACCTAACATGGCACATGTACCGGACTGGAAGCACAGACGTTTGTGCCAAGAGGGAACATTCATGTGGCCCGACGAGGACGTCGGTTCCTCTGAGTGGGGGTGTATGTGATAGCCTGGCTTATTAGGGATGATAGACTACTCATATTAATAAGGAATTCCTTCTTTTCTGGGAGCCCATTCGGACAGAACTCCAAAGTTAAGCGTGCGACAAAGTCCCCGATCGCCCCAACTGGGCACCACTACTGATCATCTGGGAAAGACACGTAGTAATGGCGAGAGTCTTCATCGAACTCCCACTTGAGCTCAAGCGCATCGTCTGGAGCGGTATCATCGGTCCCTGCATCTGGTTTTGGAAGTAAACTGTGAGTCACGGGGACTCAGCAATCTCACACCCTCGCGATCAAGACTATTTAAGCTTATAGGTAAGGCAAAGGTATGATGTGGAGCTGCAGCAAGCGACTAGCATATATGGTGGCTAACATATTCACAAAAGAGAGCGAGAAGAGAAGGCAAAAGCACGGTCGAACAACTATGATCAAGAAGTGATCCTAGAACAACCTACGTCAAGCATTACTTCAACACCATGTTCACTTCCCCGACTCCGCCGAGAAGAGACCATCATGGTTACACACGCGGCTGATGCATTTTAATTAAGTTAAGTTTCAGGTTTTCTACAACCGGGCATTAACAAATTCCCATCTGCCCATAACCGCGGGCACGGCTTTTGAAAGTTCAAATCCCTGCAGGGGAGTCCCAACTTAGCCCATCACAAGCTCTCACGGTCAACGAAGGATATTCCTTCTCCCAAGACAAACCGATCAGACTCGGCATCCCGGTTACAAGACATCCTCGACAATGGTAAAACAAGTCCAACAACACCGCCCGAATGTGCCGACAAATCCCGATAGGAGCTGCACATATCTCGTTCTTAGGGCACACTCAGATGAGACATCCTACGAGTAAAACCAACCCTCAAGTTGCCCCGAGGTGGCCCCGCAGTCTACTCGGCCGGACCAACACTTAGAGGAGCACTGGCCCAGGGGGGGTTAATAAAGATGACCCTCGGGCTCCGGAAACCCAAGGGAAAAAGAGGCTAGGTGGCAAATAGTAAAACCAAGGTTGGGCATTGCTGGAGGAGTTTTATTCAAGGCGAACTGTCAAGGGGTTCCCATTATAACCCAACCGTGTAAGGAACGCAAAATCCGGGAACATAACACCGATATGACGGAAACTAGGGCGGCAAGAGTGGAACAAAACACTAGGCAAAAGGCCGAGCCTTCCACCCTTTACCAAGTATATAGATGCATTAAAATAAACAAGATAATATGGTGATATCCCAACAATAAACAATATTCCAACAAGGAACGATCTCCAATCTTCACCTGCAACTAGCAACGCTATAAGAGGGGCTGAGCAAAGCGGTAACATAGCCAAACAACAGTTTGCTAGGACATGGTGGGTTAGAGGTTTGACATGGCAATATGGGAGGCATGATAAGTAAGTGGTAGGTATTGTAGCATAGGCATAGCAAAAGAGCGAGCATCTAGCAAGCAAAGATAGAAGTGATTTCGAGGGTATGGTCATCTTGCCCGCAAAAGTTTTCAAAGTTGCCTTGATCCTTGTAAGCGAACTCAACGGGCTCCTCATTCACGAACTCGTCTCCCGGCTCTACCCAAACAAAAACAACAAGCAAACGGAACACAATCAACCACGTGCAATGCTCAAACAACATGATGCAAACACGGTATGATATGCGAGATGCGGTATGTGATGCATATGCAAGATTTGACAAGGAATGATTGAACCTGGCCTCAACTTGGAAATCCAAGAGTGCCACTAGAAAGGTGAGGTGATTTCGGTTGAAATTGATATAAAGATCACCGGAATCGGATGCACGGTTTGGAAATGGCAAGCAAAACAGATATGGCACTGGTCTGCGATAATCAGCAAGTGATCAACTAAATGCATCAAGATAAATATGCTACAGCACTCAAACATGACAACAAAATACATGGCAGAGATCCACTCATGATGCTTGACAAAAGATGAACACTGAGCTATGGCTAATTCATCAATTAACAGATTCAAACAAGCATGGCGAAAGAGCAAATGATAACATGTTTCAGACTTTGTGAAATTAACACAAGTCTGGAATTATCATCAGGAAGCACACTTTAGAGCATGAAAACTACATGCTATAGGAACTTATCATGGCAAAGCAAGGCATGGAATGAAGCTACTCAAAGCACTTAACAAAAGTCCCTTAGTGACCTTGAACAAAAAGGGATTATAAAATACATTTGCAAGCATGTGAACATAGCAAAAACACAAACAGATTCAGACTTGGTGAAAAACTAGAGCATGCAAAACAGTCAACGAGTAGGCATGTTTACGAGCTCGATGCACTCACTACAGAGCATGGCATGACAAAATAAGCATACACCCATCAAGAAGACATGGCATAGAAGCTATACATGGCAATAACAACAACATAGCATGCACGGATCAATAGCAACATCCTCGGCAAAATCGCTAAACATGTCAACAATCTGCCAGGATCATTTTATAGCAAAAGTAGAGCTCGATTGACTCAAGTTAGGGTGCTCCATAAATGCAAACAAAGACATGGATGGATAGAGCACCACAATATTAACAAAACATCCTTACTGATCATCCTCAAAAGAGGCACGGATCACTACGAAACAACATGAACATATGACATAACAACAAAATCAGGACAATGACTTGGTGAAATTCTAAGTCCCTGAAATCAACATCAATGATTACGCTACTTTGCAAGCTTGTGCTAGTCACCACAAATATCACAAAAATACATGGCATACACCCCTGTAAAGATGGCATGGCATATAACAAACACATGTAGAGCTCAGGATCATAGCATGCACATATTAATCATGGAAAAAATGACAAAATGCCATTTGCTGAAACAGATCTGACAAATTCATCACATTGCCCTCTTGCAACAGCATTTCGGGCATCAAGATGAACTCAAATGAAAATGATGCAATGAGATGAAATGATGTACTCGCCGAGGCAAACATTTTGATATGCTACACGCACAAATCGGAGCTATGGATGCAGAGTTATGGCATGTCAAAGATTGCAAATAATTAGGGTTTGGAGGGGGAAAAGTCAACCGCGGATCTCAGATCTAGATCTGCACGCTTCCCGAGGAGATCATCGGAGGACACTGTAGCTGCCAGAGAACTCGAGCTCACCGGACTCGG
>NC_057800.1:476221979-476226344 GCF_018294505.1 Triticum aestivum | reverse complement strand
GCGGAGACAACGGGCCTCGGCGACCCGAAGCAGGCACCGGCGGGCCGCGCGGCGCGGGGGCGAGGAGCTGCCACGTGGCGCTCGGCGACTGGTGCGGCGAGATGTGTCCGGCGCGCTGAGGACGAAGGGGACTAGGGTTAGGGGTGTTTTGACCCAAAAATTTCGGGGGAAGGTCTTTATATAGAGGTAGGAGGAGTTAGGAAGCTCCAAATGGAGTGAGGTTTTTGGCCACGCGATCGTGATCGAATGCTCTAGACGATGGATGTGTTTTTGGTGGGTTTTGGGCCAAATTGGAAGGGTGTTGGGCTGCAACACACACGAGGCCTTTTCGGTCCCTCGGTTAACCATTGGAGTATCAAACGAAGTCCAAATGGTACGAAACTTGACAGGCGGTCTACCGGTAGTAAACCAAGGCCGCATGGCAAGTCTCGGTCCAATCCGGAAATGTTCAACCCCCACACATGAAAAGAGGTAGAAAGGGGCACCGGGTGATATAGGAGCGCCGGAATGCAGAACGGACAACGGGGAAAATGCTCGAATGCATGAGACGAACACGTATGCAAATGCAATGCACATGATGACATGATATGAGATGCATGACAAAGACAACAACACACAAAGACAAAAACCCGACAACGACGCAATGAAATAACTTAGTGCCGGAAATGGCAAGAGTTGGGATACATATAAGGTAAATTACATCCGGGGTGTTACACCTCATGCCCGAGACGACCATGGACGAGCCGCCGTGCACTACCGCAGCCATCGGCCTTACCCCGTCCAATCACCACGTCCAGAGTGTCTGCATGCTCGCTTTGGTAATCTTCCACCAATGGATTCGAGCCGAGGAGCCATCAAGACGACGCCCGTGACCATCTTCTACGCCCACGTCCATCGGATGTCGATGATCGATTCAACGCCGTCAACGCCTCCCCAGCCTCGACGCTGGCGCCAACAGCTTTGCTATGAGCTCCTCGTTCTCTTTCCTCTAACCCCGTTGCTCCACTCGTTCCCTAGCTAGCTCCCCCCCCCTCGTGCTGAGCTCCGGCCGCCGCCATGGTTGTTGAGCCTCGCGCTCCTGAGCTCCCCCGCTTGCAGTTGTGGCACCGTCGTGCTCCTGGAGACCCCAGGATGCACTAGAGCCTCTTAGATGGCCTTCCCGTGCCCTGTAGTGTCGCCCGCGTCAAGCCCGTGGCTCCGGACGCTGCCCATGTGCTCGCCGACATGGTTTCCAGCCACCCCGCACCCAGCCACCTGTACCACTGGACACAGCGCACATCCAGCTACCTAAAGGACCTCTTTGGATGACATTTGATCGTTGGAGGAGCTTTTACGGCGTGCCTCCGCCATTGGGTGTGGTCGTTGGCATTTAACCGTTGGCTAACTATGTCATTAGTACTAATTAATCTCCCATGTGTCGTCGACAGCAAGCCCCCGTGCCTGCTAATTAGTTTAGTTAGGGTTAATTAAACTTTGTTAACTAACTGAGTCAATGATACACGGGCCCCACACATCAGTTGATTTGCCGACGTCACCTTTGGCCGACCCCATGATAACCCACAAGTATAGGGGATCGCAACAATTTTCAAGGATAGAGTATTCAACCCAAATTTATTGATTAGACACAAGGGGAGCCAAAAAATATTTGTAAGTATTAGCAGCTGAGTTGTCAATTCAACCACACTTAGAGATTAAATATCTACAGCAAAGTGATCAGTAGCACAATAGTATGGTTATTTGACGGTGATAACAGTGAGAGTAGCAGCAACAGTAACAACAACAGTAATTATTTTGTAGCAGTTGTAACAGTAGCAGCAACAGTAGTAACTTAACAAGAACAATATGTGAAAATCTCATAGACATATTCATCATATAACAATCATAACCAAGGGCGACACAAAACTAGCTCCAATTCATCAATATAATGTAGGCATGTATTCCGTATATAGTCATACATGCTTATGGAAAAGAACTTGCATGACATCTTTTGTCCTACCTCCCGTGGCAGAGGGAGTCCATAAGGAAACAAAGGGATATTAAGGCCTCCTTTTAATAGAGAACCGAAACAAAGCATTAGAATATAGTGAATACATGAACTCTCAAATTACGGTAATAAATGGAAAGAATCTCAATTGTTGTCACCTTGGGGTACGCGGATCATAACACGTAATAGGTGCATATAACTTGCATGGTAGAATCAAGAACACAAATATATTGGTGAAAACATAAACGGTTCAGATCTAAAATCATGGCACTCGGGCCCTAGTGACAAGCATTAAGCATAGCAAAGTCATAGAAACATCAATCTCAGAACATAGTAGATACTAGGGATCAAGACCTAACAAAACTAACTCGACTACGTGATGAATCTCATCCAACCCATCACCGTCCAGCAAGCCTACGAAGAAATTACTCACTCCCGGTGGTGAGCATCATGAAATTGGTGATGGAAGATGGTTGATGATGATGAAGGCGGAAGATCCCCCTCTCTGGAGCCCCGAACGGACTCCAAATCTGGCCTCCCGATTAATAACAGGAGGTGGCGGCGGCTTCGCATCGTAAAATGCAATGAAACTTCCTCTCCTATTTTTTCTCCAAAAATAGGAATTTATAGAGTTGGAGTTAGGGTCAGCCGAGCCTCATGGGCCCCACTACCCACCAGGGCGCGCAAGATGGGGGTGGCGCGCCCTAGTGCCTAGTGGGCAGAAGGCCCCCCTCCAGTGGGTGTTTGCTACAGTATTTTTCTTTTATTCCAAAATGATTCTCCAAAAAGTTTCGTCAAATTTCGAGAACTTTTATTTCTGCACAAAAACAACACCATAGTAGTTTTGCTGAAAACAGCGTCAGTCTGGGTTAGTTTCATTCAAATCATGCTAATTAGAGTCCAAACAAGAGCAAAAGTGTGAGGAAAAGTAGATACGATAGAGATGTATCAACTCCCCCAAGCTTCACCCATTGCTTGTCCTCAAGCAATTCAGTTGATAAACTAAAAGTGATAAAGAAAAACTTTTATGAACTATTTTGTTCTTGTGTCCATATATATGCTTAAATAATACTCAGGTTTTCAGCAAAGATCATGACTAACCATGCAGACGATAACTATTAGAAATTATATTCACTCATATCAATGACATAATCAACTAGCGAGCAATGATAAGGTATTTCAAATGCCAGCACTTTGTCAAAATAATCATGGTATAATATGACAATAGTGGTATCTCGCTAGCCCTATCTGAGACCGCAAAACATAAATGCAGAGCACCTCCAAAGTTCAAGTAGTAACTGAACATTGTAATTCATGGTAGAAGAGATCCAGTCATGATGCACACAACATTAACTATACACAATGCATGAGGATGACAATAGTGCTCTCAGGATTGGTGCTTATTTTAGAAGGTGATGACTCAACAATAGAAGTAAAATGACATAAAAGTAAATAGATAGGCCATTCGCAGAGGGAAGCAGGGATTTGCAGAGGTGACAGAGCTCAAAGCTTAAATCAGAGATAAATATAATTTTGGGAGGTATACCTTTCCTGTCAACGTTACAACCAAGAGTTTTCAATATCTTCCATGCTAAACAAACCAGCTGTAGTTCCCAAGCAGTAAAAGTAAATTTTACTCCCCCTCCACCAACAAACACAAGCCATGGCTAGCCGAATCCTCGGGTGCCCTCCATACCAACAACAGTCTGGTGGTGTTTTGTTTAATTATTTGCAATTTTGATCATGGGACTGGGCATCCAGATTACCGGCCCGTCTCGTGCAAGGACGAGTGAATAAACTGTTGGGGAACGTAGTAATTTCAAAAAAATTCCTACGCACACGCAAGATCATGGTAATGCATAGCAACGAGAGGGGGAGAGTGTGATCTACGTACCCTTGTAGATCGACAACGGAAGCGTTAACTTGGTTGATGTAGTCGTACGTCTCCACGGCCCGACCGATCAAGCACCGAAACTACGGCACCTCCGAGTTCTAGCACACGTTCAGCTCGATGACGATCCCCGGACTCCGATCCAGCAAAGTGTCGGGGAAGAGTTCCGTAAGCACAACGGCGTGGTGACAATCTTGATGTACTACCGTCGCAGGGCTTCGCCTAAGCACCACTACAATATTATCGAGGACTATGGTGGAAGGGGGCACCGCACACGGCTAAGAATATGATCACGTGGATCAACTTGTGTGTCAAGGGGTGCCCCCTGCCCTCGTATATAAAGGATCAAGGGGAGGAGGCCGGCCGGCCCTCTATGGCGCGCCAAGGAGGAGTCCTCCTCCTAGTAGGAGTAGGACTCCTACTAGGAGGGGGAAAGAAGTGGGGAGGGAGAGGGAAAGGGGGGCGCCGCCCCCCCTCTCCTAGTCCAATT